>NC_080540.1:138701919-138964419 GCF_028640845.1 Ahaetulla prasina
CTTGGCTGGCACTTGGTACAGATTCCTTCTGGCCATGGAGGATGCCCCTCACATCCAGATTTAATCTTGCAACTAATGTTTTCAAGAGCAACAAACTTCCCCCTAAACAAAAGAAGAAACATCCTTAATATCTTTTTTAAAAAAAACAATAAACATACAGCAGACATCCTGCCAGAGGATGCTCCCAGACTCTACAACTATAGGCAGTCTGCATATAACTCCCTAATCCTCATTGTAAACCGGGGAAGGGGGGTCGACGGGGGAGAGGAGAAACAGCAGTTCAATGCAAAAACCAACCTGCCTCTTCTCTCATTTACACTGGTGTTAGCAAACATATCAAGCATGCAAATAGCTGCTAACACAGTGTGATCAACATAGAAATTGTAAACATGAGAAACATCAGTTGCAGATTCACAGCATAATAAAAATAAAGATGTTTTAACATTTGCTACGTTCTATGCATGGAATATATTTTATGAGAAATCACCATAAAAAATGTACATGAGATATTAATGGAAAGATTCTAGGACAGTTTTTTAAAAAAATTCTGACCTCTGCTGATATGACAGAACTGTAGGTTTGTTATCCCCTTCAAAAATGTCTTTGCTGCACCAACATATAAGTCAGGTTACGCTCAACAACCAAGGGCAAAAAAATAAAATTCATCTCACCCCAATATAATGAACTTATTTAAAAGTGATTGTTACTATTTGAAGCCGATTTGTTTTTGCCCTATCATTTTCTACTTTTTCAGATTTTGCCATCTATGTCATCTTTCTACTCCCCTGCAGTAGGTACAAAGTTTCTTACTTGTCTGCACCTCCGGTCAGTTTCCTGATGTAGGCATGGAATGACATATGCTTCACAGGAGGTTCCAGATGGTTTAAATAATCCTCATCAAAAGGCTGCCAAGACCAAATACACAAAGGAAAACCAGGTCAGACACCTGCTTGATAATACATTGATCATGGTAGAAATGGATCTTTTAGTTTGAATACTCTGCTGGCATTCAATGTGGAAATAATTAGGCAACATTATGCTCTTTTTCCACAGCAGTTACTATTCTGACAGTAATAGTGGAGCCCTTTCTTCTCCCTCCCCTACACATTAAAATATTTTACTCTTGCACACAAAATAGCTTTAGAAACCCAACCTGTCTCATGGATGTAATAATATTCTTGTTTTTTTAGCTTACAGAGGTAAAAACAAAGCTAGAGAATTCTAGCAGAGGTTACCTAGCTAACTGAAGAATCTGTGCACAAATAAAAATGATTAAAAGGTTAGTATATAAGTCATTAATAAAAACTGTGCAGGATATAAGCATACCCCACCCCACCAAGAAGCAGCTTTCAGTTGTAGTTTTTAAAAAGAAAAGAACCCCCTTCCAATATAAGTGTAAAATACCAACTGCATATGCTGTCTTGAAACTTGTAACATGAAATAGTATATCCTGTTAAAACCATTATTGCAAAAAGCCAGATGACAAAAAACAGATAAATCCAAGTTTTGATTTGACAGTTATATCCAAGGGTCCAATTTTGCCTCTTTAACCATTATCAGCACAGCTAGGATACATTAAAGTTTCAGCAACATTCTCTCTATTGATGCCATTAAAGCAACTTTATACATCAAGAAAACTTTTACCTTGTAAACTATTACTATAATAGCTTTCACTTATCTGCTTACCTCTAAAGGTACACAATGTACACATTTACCCAATGGACCATGTCGACATCTGTGTAAAGAGAACATCAGCAGCTAAATTTACTGGCAAAAACAGAAAAGCACTCTATTTTGTAAAGCTTTACAGATTAATACTTAATACAAATTCATAAATTAATATGAGTCCAACGGACTGGAATTTCCATTGCTAAGCAAACCAGTCATTAAGAAAAACATGACATGACTGCACCAGTTAGCAATAGCAGTTCCATGTTGCAGTTGTTAGGGACCCAGCAGTCATTAGGTGAGGACCTCATGTTTCTCCTGCCCTGCCTATCTACCCACCATGTCTGTCCTTGTGGTCACCCTTGGCACTCTGCACCCCTGCTATCCCAGCTGATCTTCACCATCTTCTTCTGCTTCTGCCTGATAAGGTTTTCAGAAGGTCTCACACAGCCAGCAGCTGCCTTGCAGAGGGCCAGGCCAGACATAACTCATCAACAGGAGGCAGCAAAGGTCAGCTGGGGGTGGTAGAGAGGGACAGCTGAATGCAGGGCAATAGGGATGCAGAGGGAAGCAGAATGCATGATGGCCAAAAATGGGCAAAGGGACAGAGATGGAGAGGAGACAGGTGAGTAAGTGAAGTCGAAGCACACCTTGTGGCCCTCAATGCGAATAGGCTGTCAAGGAGCTGAATTTTGATCATGTGACCATCGGAGCATTTCAATGGTTGTATGTCAAGAACCAATTGTAACAATACCATTCATTTAGCACTGTCATAACTTCAAACAGTTGCTGAATGAATAGTCGTTAAGCAAGGACCGCCAATACGGATCACAGATTAACAAATGGTTAAGCACACATCAGCTAAAAATTACTGTGCTGATTTCCAATTACACTGAAAATGTTCCCTAATTTCAGAAATGTAATTATGGAGAGTACTGATAAGATACAATGCTATTTCTGTTAATAATAGAATAGACAGATTGATTATACTGTTGCAGAAAAGATCCAGAGCAGCATCTTCCATTTCCATCTATTTAAGGAGGCAACAGACTATTATTCAATATTTTTAAAATCTTTCATTTATTCAATATTTATTTTAACAGCAGGTCTTTCAGAACAACTTTCTTTCCCTGCTATTGGCATTTTCTTCATAAAAGTTAGTGTGTTCTTAGCAACTTTCAATATAAAGTCAGGCATAAATGCAACAAAAGAGATTTTTTGCCTATGATGTTTTCATGAGCACTTTTTTCAAAACCACACAACTGCCAACAATACTTCACTATTCAAAGGTTTTTGGTTTTTGATCTTCACTGAAGCAATCATTCCAATACATGGAAAACTACATAAAGGGGCGATGTAGACCTATCTAACCTTAAAAGAAATTACACATTATAAAAGTTTAAATCAGATTCTTATAATAGTTACTATTAATAGAAGCCTACTCTAAAATTTATAGCTATACTCCAAAAGCAGCCTTCTGGTGGTCACAATGTCACTTCCTCAGACAGACACCAACTACTACAATGTTCTCAGTGTACCCTGTGAGAATAATATATTTCGTGTCTCTTTAAAGATTCCAGCTAGGGAAAAAATGGTTATCAAAAGCAATTCTGAGTTTCTCAATATATGTGAGAAATACTAAAGCATGCACCATCTCTGAAGTTCTGAAGTTTTACAGGTGTAAAAGATTTAGAAGATTAAAATCAAGCAAATTGTCTACAATCATGTCCATAGCTTCTTGATACAACTTCTTCTACTGGCTTAACAAAAAAAGTATCTATGCAGCCTTTCTGTAATTCTATGTTATTATTTTTCTCTTGCTTACTTATAAAAGCTCAAGTGTTTCAAAACTACAATAATTAGAAGGACATGAAGACTATTATTAAATCCAGCTCCAGCTTACGATTCATAACAAATATATATATTATTTAAGGGTAACGTGTGTAATACTATAACTTGAATAAGAGATTTAGCATTGATAAATTATCAATTTTGCTCTTGCACAGGCATAAACCACCCTATTTTTGTTAGTGGCAATTTCATTTCTTCCATTTTGTTGGTGTTTGGGATGCACAATTCTAAGCATGCTTTAAATGTTCAATTACATTGGAAATTTTTTTCAAACGAATCAGCCATCCAGCGTCATCCTCAGAAAGAGCCATTTCTCATCCTTTGTTGCTTTTACTTCCGTGTTTCCCTGAAAATAAGACCCTGTCTTATATTTTTTTGAACCCTGAAATAAGCACTTGGCCTTATTGCCATGCGCTCAAAAGCCTGATTCGGCTTATTATCAGGGGATGTCTTATTCTGGGGGAAACAAGGTAGAAATCCAGTTAGCCCAACCACAATGATTAAATTCAAGACAGACAGGACTTTTACTGAGAATACTAGAATTCTAAATAAGCAATTGTATTTAATAAAAGCAAATCAAGCTTACACTACATGCTTACAGCTCTCTTGCACAATTTAAGTTTGGCTAAAGTATGAAGCTACTCCATATTTTACCCAGACTTGGTTGAAATTATTCATGTCTACTATTATTATGTCTACAGTACAGATGAAAAGACATAGGCCAAATTGTGGCACTCCAAGATTTTAGATGGAAACAAATGAATTACTCAAGTAGTAAGCTACAATATTATTTCATTATGTGCTTTTAACAAATGATTACTGCGATGCATTTCATTCTACAAAGCTCTAAATGATTTGAAGGTCAGGTAAGGTCTAACAACAATTAACATGGATCAGACCTTTTCAATGGCTGTCAGTGTTCTTTATGAACAACAGTAATGTATTTTTTTAAAAGGAATAGGTTTAAAAATCTGTCTGAGGCTACTTTCTGTGAGAATTTCAGAGCGGATATTTACTGAACACATAGCCATGTATTCATTACCATACAAAGACAAAACTATCAAAATAGTATAAGGCTGACTTTCCTATAAAAGCCAGTACCATTTCCCCCCCCATGGCCTGTTCTGAAGATCAATACATCAATTTTCCAGATTTCTAAAGAAAGAATCCGTTTTTGAGTTGTTCCACATAAGCAGTGCTGAAACATGTAGCATCTTCAGCTATTATCAACCCATCTCAGAAAACTAAATTACTATCAAATTGTGGGAAAGTGCTTCAGCATGAATTGACATGGGATTACTTTAGTTACCTTTGAGAATGGGGAACAGAGAAGGAAAAAAGGAAACAAACAGCAAACTGTGAGGAATTTTGTGGAATAAGAAAACACAATGATATTTACAATTGCTGGTCTCTGCTTCTATAAATTTTCCCATCCTGTTTTATTAGGTACTGATCGATTTCATCTTCTACCACCTGGGGAACACCTAGTGGACGAGTTCCTTGAGAAATTGAGGTATCCATGTTCTCAGAGGAAGAGCCAGGTGCGCTTGATGGAAAAAGAAATAGCATATCTCCATGTCTGCGAAAACAAAAAACAAAAGTATTAGGAAAAAATGGTAGAACTGTTACAGAATTATCAATTTCAGAATGATATTCAACCACATCAAACTATTTTAATTTGGAAGTGCTGAGGGGGATTTTAGGTGGACACTCTACAGCAGGGGTCTCCAACCTTGACAACTTTAAGACTTATGGACTTCAACTCCCAGAATTCCTCAGCCAGCTTTGCTCCTATTCTGGGAGTTGAAGTCCACAAGTCTTAAAGTTGCCAAGGTTGGAGACCCCTGCTCTACAGGATTGGCAATTGTACAGATAATAAATTTTATTATACCATCTTTTCCATTTACAGAAAGGTGTGAGATTAAGCCGAAGCATTCTACAAAAAAATTGAGACAATCTTCTTGAACTCTCCTTTCTTCTTCCAAGCTATCAGGACCATCTTCCGAACTATTCTGGATGGTGCCTCAACTTTCTGAAACAGCTTTTCAGGAAACTACAGACATAATCAAGTAAACAGTCTCCCCATTTTTGCAACTGACATTCCTGTGAGAAGAATTTAGATCAAAGAAAAACTGAATCTAATGTCGTGTCCCACTCCTCCGCTGACGGCCAGGTCAGGGAAATCCGAATCAGGCGTCCCTCTGCAGCTCTGCCAAAGTCCTAGCAAAGTTCTCAAGGCAGGCAGGAGACCAGAAAGTGACTTCAGCAAGATAAGGTAGACTTTGCCTGACTCAGAGAATGCCAGAAAGCAGATCCTTTATATAGGCCATGGGGTGTGGCTCCATGACTCAGCACTTATCCAGGCCTGCCCCTCCCTTCCTTCTGTTGCCGCCGCCTATCAATTCTCCTGAAGTGAGGGTCACTCCAGTCTGCAGCTGTTGGTAATTGACCTTCCTCAGGCTCACATGCTGTGGGGGAGGGGGAGGGGTCTAGTTGCTCCGTTTGCCTGGGCATGGAGCCAGGGCTGGGGGCTGGAGTCACTTCTTCTTCCTCGGCCTGTCTGGGCATGGAGCCAGGGCTGGGGCCGGGAGGCATGCTAGGACATTCCTCAGCGTTCGGAAGCAGATAAGACGGGCCCAGCTGCGGGGAAAGCGGACGAGGCACAACATCTAAACCCAAAGTGTACTGAGTCTACACTAGAACTATCTTATGATTATTTACTTGCAAGTAAGTTTTCCTGAGTTCAATTGAAGTTATTGTGAGATAAATGCACAGAGGACTGTGATTTAAGAACTTTCCAGTTTTTTACATCATTTCTTTTTATCTCATGACAAATAATGCTGGCTCTTTTGAAGCTGCATTTTTCTGAGATGTCATTTCCCAAAGAGCCATTTTTATAATGGTAGCAAAAGGACTACCATCTCCCCATCCTATTCAAGATTAGGAAAGAATAAGTTCTAAACAGCTTCAGATTTCTGCCTTTTTCCGCCTACAATTATTGGCAAGCTGCCAAACACTAGTAGACTAAGGATGATTCACAAGGGAAATGATGAGTAACCTATTCTACCAAGGTTAGCTTTTCTTTTCTGAACAGTAACATCAAGGGTTGACGGAGAAACCAATTAATTGCCTGCTCCAAATAAAAAGTACCTTCAAGGGAAATAGAGCAGTCTCCTCCTTTTACGTTTCATAGAAAAAAAGTGAGGAGATTTTGTCTTGTTTCAATTGGCATTTAGGAATTAAACATGCTATGCCATATTTTAATAGCTGCTATTTTAATTGTAGTAATGTACCATCAAAAATGAGTGAGCAATATATGTGTTAAATAAGCACAGCACGTACAGGTAGCCCTTGAGTTACTTTGCAATTGGAAATGGAATTGCCATTGCTAAATGATGCAGCTGTAAAATGTTACATTGCCCGATTGCATCACTTAGCAACCAGAAATCCTAGTAGTCTGGCTATCGTCATAACCCAGAGGTGTGGATCGTTAAGCAGGAAGCAGAGGGAATCCCAGGTAAAAAGTACAGAGGTGTTGCAGGGAGTGGGGGAGACCCTAAGAGGCTCAGCACAGTTCATAAATGTGAGTGATGGAGGCCAGGGAAAGAGAATGTAAGATTCATGTGTATGTGCAACTGCAGGGAAAAATGAGGAAAGAGGGTGAAGGGTACATGCAATCACAGGGAAGACACTGAAAGACAATATGGTGTAGATGCATGCATTCATGCATGAGTGAGGGTGAATGCATCCATGCGAGTACTGGGAGACTGAGACTGAGGCAGAGGGTGCTGGGTGCATGCAAATGAAGGGGGAAAGAAGGGCATGGTGTGTGCCAAAAAGACCAAGGGGGAGGGGGGGAAATCTTACTTGACTTTCCTTGTGAAAAGCCTGCAGGGAAGTTGACAAATGGCAAACATGTGACTGCGGGATGCTGAAGCCAATCATAGGTACAAACTGGTTGCCAAACGCTCAAATTTTGTTGCCATGACCATAGCCAGAACTTTGAGGACCAGTTGTAAATCCTTCCATTCAGCGCATTGTCACTTCAAATAGTGGCTGAACAAAAGGCTGTAACTCAAAGACTAGCTGCCTTTACCTCAGATAGATTCTATAGGTCTTTTATAATAAGATACACGCAGCATATGTATTTATGATAAAGACCCACCAAAGCCTTTTGAAGTTTCAGACTATAGAAAAAGTGCGGCTGCGGCTAGTCTCCCCCCCACAATCATAATGGAGAAAATGAGGACGCTAAATGTGATCCATGAAGCAGGCTCTTGCTGAAATGTGGAATAGACCCTACAATAACTATGCAGATACATTTTACTATCATAGTATACCAGTTTGTGAAAAGTAACATTATTCCAAAAGAAAGCATAATTAAATAGACTGCTCCCTAGTTATAAAAATGACAACAGAATAAGATACTTAAACTGAAAAGGAAGAACAACTGTGATTGTTCTTTTTTTACCATGATACATATAATGAATCAGCCAAGAGGAAAGCAAATAGTCACTTTTTGAGAGATGGGTAGCTATATAAATTTGATAGACGGACAGACAGATGCCATGTGTATGCCTACGTAACCTATTTGAGTTTAAAATTCTTTTCTCTTCTACCAATACAGTGCTTGAAACATTCAAAAACTTCGAACTTTTAAAGAATAATTTACTTCCTGAGAAACAATTCAACCACCTAACCATGCTGACTTATTTGCGTTATGTGAAATATATCTGCAAGTATCCTGAAAATACTTGGACAAAGTAATTTTGTTTTGGAGTCCAACCTGTTGTAGATGGAGTTACTCTCTCTAGTTGTAAAACAAACAAATCCCAAGTAATCCACAACATGTCTGGGTACTTCATATTTTTGCAAGACGGCAAATCAATTGAATATGTCACAGCTGCACCAATGGAAATAAATAGGACTTTTGTGACAGAGCCATCTCCCTCCTGGTTCCTTCAGGCAGCGAGGGTAAGGCATGAGCAACAAGATTCAAAGGTGTTTCTTTAAAGGAAGTGGGAGATACTACCAAAGTGGTATGTGTCCTCTAAAGAAGACATCTTGATCCAGCATAATGGAAAACCACTGCTCAGTCTCCAAATTCTCCTTTTTTGGAGAACATTATAGAAATGATCACCAGTTCAGAATTCAGACTTAGACATGGGACAGAAGCAGTGCTAGTTGCTCTGGTGAACACTTTCATTGGGACCTAGAAAGTTGGTGTGTGCCTCTCTTGATCCTTTTGGACCTTTTCAGTGGCTTCTGAAATCATCAGCCATAGTGATTTACTAGACCATCAATGGGAGGCAGAAACTGGGGGCCTTACTTTGCAGTTGCTCTCCCCCTATTTACTGGCCAGTTCCAATCAGCAATGGAACAGGAGGAGCAATCAAGCTCAGTGGCTGCTCCAGTATAGGTGCTCCAAAGCTTTGTTCTTTTTGCATTGCTTTTTAGCATCTGCAGTAAGTTTCTACCTACTATGTCTATTTGCTAAGGCTGGGACTGCCTACATGTATTACTGGATCACATTTAGCTGATGGGAGAGGTCATCCATCAGTTTGGGATGAAATAGCACCAGTTCAGTGATAGTAACTCAAGTGTGTATCACTTTCTAACTTAAAGCCAAGAGCTTGTGAGGGCCTGGGTGGCTAGAAACAAACTATAGTCTTTGGACAGGGTTGTCTGCAGCTTGTGGGTATTTGTGGACTTCCTGCTCTTGCTGGAGCAGCAGATGGACACTTTAACTGGGAGATATTGCCCAGCAGGGGCTGATGAGCCAGTTGCAACCCTATTGGGATCTGGAAACCTTGGTGGGAATAATTTATGTTCTTTGGACATGTTGGGATTGCATGTGCTCTAAGGGCTGGCGGGCTGTCTTTGATGATTATTCAGAAGTTGATAGATTGCAGCAGCCAAAATGACACTAGGTGAGAATCATTATAAAAGTGTAATTCTATTCTCTGCAGCATAGCTTGCTAATAGGTTTCCGAAACCAATTAAAATGCTGCTTTTAACCTATGAAGCTCTATATGGGTTTGTTCCAGGGTACCTTAAAAACCATTTCCTGCAGGCAGAATTTGCTGGTTCTTGAATTCAAAGGTGGGAGGAGGGAGTTGTTCAAGGTTCCACCCTTATGAGAATACAAAGGGTCATAGCCAAAACGAAATGCTTTTCAAAGGCCTCCAAATCCCGGAACACTTTGCCCTTGGAAGTATACCTGGTACTCTCCCTAACAGTCTTTTGCAAAGCAATGGGCATTTAGGGATTGATGGTGTTTACTTGTTTGATGATTGGGCAGCTCTGTGGTTATGAGTTTTTATTTTCCTGTTTGTTAGTATTTTGACTGGATACATATAATGCAATATCAAAATCATTTTAGCCAGATAGCATAACAATACATAAAAGAAATAGAACCCGGCAAATAT
Source organism: Ahaetulla prasina (assembly GCF_028640845.1). Taxonomy (NCBI): domain Eukaryota; kingdom Metazoa; phylum Chordata; class Lepidosauria; order Squamata; family Colubridae; genus Ahaetulla; species Ahaetulla prasina. Next base: position 138,711,867 of record NC_080540.1, read on the forward strand.
TTAACAGATACACATATAAAGATATCACAATACATTCTCTTGACTTGTCAAAACACAACAGCAATCAGCTCTAGTCCAAGAGTGGCCCCAATATTTTACTGAATACTTACTTGATCTTCAGTAAATTGAGGGATTTATTGGGAGAGGATGTGATCTCACCAGTCCTGTTTCTATTGATGTACACAGAAAATCCATTATTTCTGAAACCAAATTCTTTTGCAACCTATACAAACAAATTAATTTATTGATAGAAATCAAGATAAAAGACATCTTATTCTGGCTGTAAATATAACAAAAGTGTGAACATAATTTATCATACTTACATTATAACAACATATGCACCAAGATAAATTCCTTGTGTGTCCAATCACACTTGGCCAATAAAAATTCTATTCTCTATTCTCTCTATTCTCTATTCAAAGAATCTACAGTACATTTGAATTATTTATTCACATTTATATTAAGGCTCTATAAGGATGGATTTTAGAAACTAAGCCTGATTGCTAATGTTAATGATTAACTATATTTAATCCATTTGTGAAGGAAAACAAATTGCTTCAACCAAATTAATCAAATCACCAGCTGAAACTGGTAGAAAAGGGGGGCAAACAAACCTAGCATCTTTCAATATTTTCTCTCTCTCAAGTTTCAAGTTTCTCTCAATTTCTTCCATTGAGGACCTATATACTGCACGAATCAAGAAGAGAGCCGTGAAAATATTTGCAGATCACTCGCATCCTGGACATAAACTGTTTCAACTCCTACCCTCAAAACGACGCTATAGAGCACTGCACACCAGAACAACTAGACACAAGAACAGTTTTTTCCTGAAGGCCATCATTCTGCTAAACAAATAATTCCATCAACACTGTCAGACTATTTACTGAATCTGCACTACTATTAATCGTTTCATAGTTCCCATCACCAATCTCTTTCCACTTATGACTGTATGACTATAACTTGTTGCTGGCAATCCTTATGATTTATATTGATATATTGACCATCAATTGTGTTGTAAATGTTGTACCTTGATGAACGTATCTTTTCTTTTATGTACACTGAGAGCATATGCACCAAGACAAATTCCTTGTGTGTCCAATCACACTTGGCCAATAAAAATTCTATTCTATTCTATTCTATTTAATACAGAAGGAAATTAATAAGAACATTCAATGCTTCACAATATATCCAAATACATACAGTATAAAACCTCATTAGAGCTAACAAGGTATTTATAAATTGGACTTCCAAATAAGTGATCCAAATAATTAAATTGAAATATGGCTATCAATATACTTTTGAAATTTGTTCTGTGCAGAAACTCATCTGGCTCTCTTGCATAAACATACTCCTTCTATTTTAGGATTCAACATCTCTTAGACAGCATGCCCAGCCTGAGCAAAATTTATGCTTGCCATAATCCTATCCGCCCACAACAGGGATGAACTCTTTGAACAGAACATGGAGCTCAGGAACCAACACCATGGGTTAGGGGAAGTACCTTTTCTACATCCGAAGAATATGAGCTCTTCCTCACTGTATACATTTTCAGATTCTCAGGGGTAAATAAAATTATAACTACACCATGATTTTGAGCTATTTATTTTATTAAAATGAACATGGCCATTACTTTGAAAGTAGTGCTTTAAAGTTATGTATGTATAAAAGTACAATTACTTTTGCAATAAAAAAATTATGGCTTATGCTGTATTGGTTACTTACATTCTTAAATAAGCTGTCAATGTTTTTCTTTTTAGTATTTATACGGTTTGGTTCCAAACCTGCTTATTTTCACCCTGCTTGCCGATTTAATATGGTGGGGCCATCAATGCATGATGTGACAAGAAGTATGTCCTTCAGCCATTTTTCAGAGAGCCTATTTTCAGCTCTGACTGGCCTACAGACACCCAATTGGCTTCTGTGCCTAAGGGAGGATTAGAACCAGAGTCTCACTGTATCTAATCCAGTACGGTACCTTAACTAGTTATACGACACTGGTCTTCACTACGTAAGTAGTTAATAATTACAATAATTATAATATATAGGTCTATCTGTACATTCCTCAGAAATTGGAATTAAATTCTGCAGAATGTAATATAATATAGAGCCGAGGTGGTGCAGTGGTTAGAGTGCAGTACTGCAGACCACTTCAGTAGGTAAAATGAGGACCCAGATTGTTGGGGGCAATATGCTGACTCTGTAAACCGCTTAGAGAGGGCTGTAAAAGCACTATGAAGCGGTATATAAATCTAAGTGCTATTGCTATTGCTATAATCCTATTCCTACTACATATGCTTATGAGTGCAGATGGGGATTCTGCATAACAGTTATAGAACGCTAAAGGAATAAACTAACATGGCAATTCTGAATTGCAATAATTGTTTCTCATTTTGCTCACCTTATCTGTACTAATCCTCCTGGTCTCTCAACAAGATAAAAAGCTTTTTTGCTCTACAACATCTGACTGGTGCTGTAATTTATCACACTAGATATTTTCCCATCAAACATTTTAAAACAATCCTTCAACAGAAATACATTGCAACATGTCAAGACAAGTTCAAAACAGAGCCTAACGATATATTTTCTAGACATTCATACTATGATTTAACACTGCATTCAGCCGTAGACTCCATAACGTGACCACACCCCAACCTATTGTTTTGCAATTTTTATCTGATGAAGTTATTGAGAGATACAAACTATTTGGTCAGACTGATTTGGCCTAATAAAAGCAGTGTCAATAGAGATTCTGGAATTTCTTTGCTTTCTTTAATTCAGATAAAGTTTCAGTGAAAATTCAAAGTGAAAATGCATCACCAAAAGTTTCTGTATAAAAACTAAACAGTATAGATGCTTTGGCTGGCTTATTCAACCAATGTGAGATGAGCTTTTATTACTATCTTAGGGTAGCCCAAAGAATATGCCAAAAACAGAATACCTTTTTCAGAAATGTTGCAGCAGTTTCTCGTTTTGTTGCAGTAATACGTTTCACTCCTTCTGGTGACTGGACACGGATTATCTATAAGGAATTTTAGAGATTTGGGAAAAAGTTAAACAAAAATAACTTAAAAATAACGTCTATCAAATTTTTATGATTAAGGCAAAAAAAGATCATATACAGAAGTCTGACCCTAGACTATGCGAGAGATGTAGCATTTCATGAACATTATTTTTAACATAAAAAAGTTAGTTTGTCAAAAATATACAGCTAGCCAAAGTAATGAAATTAATACCTAAGTACAATAGGATTGTACTTAACAATAGGATTACAATAGGATTGTACTTAACTATTAATTTCATTACTTCAGCTAGCAATACATAATACTAGAAAAACATAGTGAAGTTTAAGGTTTTAAGTTACAAATTGCAGAGCTTAAATTTAGGCCTATAAAGAAAATTCATGAAATTTTCAGACTGTTAAATGAATATTACATCATGTTGCATCATTAATTGCTAACATGCTTCATTTTAAAGGAAAATTGTCATCCATCTGCATTAAAATGAAAAGTCACACCAATCCTGTGGGATACATAGGGACACATAAAGAATACTTAAAGATGATGTAATTTAAGGGCAGATTCTATAGATTAATTGATGCTAACTTCACTTCAATGTAAGAATTGAACATGTTGGAAATTCACACATGCTAATATCCTATAAAATGTTTGAAGCACTTTTTCATATGATAGCTTTCCAACACGTGCTTCCAGAAAAATGTAATAATGCAAAGAAGCAATTCTATATGGTTTTCTTCATAATTCTATTACAATAAGCATAGGTAATTTCAGACTGAATATGAATTGGATCTGACTACACTGCAGCACAGCACCATTGTGACATAATTCTGTCTTTAAAAGGTAAAGATGCTCTTCAATTGAGCTCAACTCCTTTGCCTCAAAGTGCTGATTCCATAATTCCAGCTAGGATTCCACCTGGAGACACAGCTAAATGACTAAGCCTACGACCATGCCAAACCATTAATTATCTCCTTGAACAATGTCCAAATCTTAAAATCTCTGTAAAACTAGATAATGTATATGCGTACACATGTACACACCCACTTACTATTGGGTACAAATTTCAAGAGGAAACTGTATTTTTAAAAATAGGAACATTTAAAAGTTTGGTGTATAATTAAAAAAAAAACTCTAAAGAAAAGCTGATAGACTGCAATTTCCAGATGTGGATGTGCAGATGTTTACCAATTAAGGAGATATTTAGGAGATATTCCAATTTCTAACCATGAAACTTGACAAATGTCATTTATAAACTTGAATTTTGCAACGGTGATATTTTGGAACTGTAGTAAAGTAATTAAATTACTTTTTTCTTAAAATTTGGAGAAACATAGCAAATAGCAATTATTTCAAAATTATATAATCTCCCTTAGTTTTGCTTTGAAATGTGCAATAGTCCATTACATATTTATGTAATTATATATACCGTGGTTATTGGCAGTTTAAAATAAAATTATTTATTAAAATTAATAAATAAAATTGAAAATTTAGTATAAACTTTGGTAATAAAGAAGTCAGATAATTTGAATGGATGTATAAGTGGCTTAAAGGATACCACATGGACACCCTGCTTTAAAAGAAAACTAAAGATTCTGTAAAGCACTGTATCAAAATACTGATTAAATTCAACTAAAAGCAGAATTTAAATCAAACTGATTCATATTATAGTCTAGCTGCTGAGATGGAAGGCTACAGATTACTTGCCAAAGTTGCTCAAATTGCCTGCAATTTGCAATATATAACTAATTGTATCAATGTGACCCAAATACAATGTAGCCAGTACTAATACCAAAGATACTGAAAATCCATTAATATAAAATGGCATATTGACCTCAATTTGTTTAAAGTTGTGCTATCCAGTTTTATGAAATATTATACACACTTAGCTGCCAAGAGAGAATTTTAAAATTTGGATTGGTCCTACTATATATATTTTTCTATTTCTTTCTTTATTAAAATAAAATCTGATAGAAAAGAAAGATGGAAGTGCAACATGCTTTTAAGTAGGGCCTGCTTACTCTTCATTACACCTTAACTAAACTTTCTCATTGATCATAAAGGACAGGGAAGAGTTTTTCACCTTTGCCAATTCAGATAAGAAAAACATTGTAGATACTTCTTAAATGCTGTTAATAATAAAGCAAGTATTGAAGTACTTCTAGCATAGTCAAAGCTTCACTTATTTACTGAGGAGTTTCTTACTGTCAAAAACCCAAAACAAGTAATCCACCAAGATACACACATGATTTATGCTGCCTGGCATGCAAAATAATACAATAATTAAGAGAAAGTGGGCAGGAAGTCATATATCCTGTGGCTGTAGCTCTCTTAATTTATTGCAAGTAATGCTAATATTGAACCTAGATCCAAAATAATTAGGGATTGAACGGGAAAAATTCAGATAGAGTTACAGAAACTTTTGTCAGCTTTTCCAAGTTGTTGTTGTTGTTGCCGCCTAGATGTATTAGACTACAATTCCTTTCAAACATATCATCTTGGAATTATAGGAAAAAGTAGTCCAGTATTTCAAGAGAAAAATATCTTTATAGAGATAGATTCTTATTCTACATATCATGTGTTTGTACCAAATCCTCAGCTTTTAATTTTCGAATTCTTTGCCTGTATCCTGCCCTAAAGGAGAGCAAGCCCAAATGTTAAGCCAGTCCAATTTACTGGACACACACACACAAACAAATATATATATAGAGAGAGCCATGCTATATCTACACATTTTCTTCAGAGAAAGGGGTGGTGGTGGTGGGTTGCTTTTGAAAATTGTTCATTTCTGGTCCATCTTGCAAAATCACACTACTTTTTTTTTGCAGGGGTAGGGGGAAAGGAAAAAAAAATATTATGAAACTGGCTGGAAAGCTCTGGTGTGCCGAGTTCTTCCCCTTTGGAAAGAACCCGATATTTAGACACTCAGTGAAGGTGGGGAGGGGAGAGCCCCCATCTTCAGTTGCAGCAGCAAACCCCCCACCCCCACCCCGTATATTCAGGGTGGTCCCCGCGGTCCCCTTGCTCTTCCACAACCTGGCAAGGGAAACGGGACAGGAAAAATAAACCCCACCGCGGGCTGGTGCTTCCCATCTTCCCAACTAGGCAGAGCTGTCAGCCCCCAGCCGGGCAGGCGCTGGGGAAGCCAAGGGGGAGCCCTGAGCTGGGCGCCTTCCCCCCCCCGCCCCCCCTTTTATAATGACAAAAGACCGGAGGGAGGGAACCCCCCCCCGAGGGGAGCTGAGGGAAGAGAGGAGGGAGACCCTTCCCCCTCCCTGGCTCCGTCCCCTCAACGAGCCTTGAACTTACAATGGTCTCCGCCATATCCTTGCCGCCGTTCCGACCCTCGTCCTGCCCCGGCTCCGGCAGCTCCGCCCCTTACCCGCCCCTCTCCGCTGCTCGTGCGCCGCCAATACTGCCGCGTCACCGTTCCCGCCCGGTAGCGCAGGAGAAGCAACAAGGTTCCGGGTAGAAAAGGTCCGCCTCGAAGAAGACGCTGCGTCTTCGTCCCTTCTCTTTCCTTTCCCCCCCGCGTTCCCCCATTCGCTGGCTCCGCCTAGTGGCTTCTTGGCTGTGGTCTCCCAGAAGTCCCAACGGGGCTATTTTTTTTTCTTCTTCTTCTCCAGGAGGCAATTTTGGACTTTATTGGTTTGTTTGTTTTTTTCGTTTCAACCATGACTTGGATGACTGAGAATCTCTACAGACTTTTTGTCAGAGAGATTCCTCCCTCTCCCCACTACCCCTCCGTGGGGTTCGCGTCGGAGGCGCGTCTGTGCGCAAAAAGATCGGGAAGGGAGCAGCTTAGCTCTTACGGCACATAAAGACGTAAAGTCTTGAGTCTGCAATGTCTATGGAGATTCTCAGTCATCCAGGTCAGGGGTCTTCAACCTTGGCATCTTTAAGACTTGTGGACTCCAACTCCCAGAGTTCCTCAGTCAGCAAAGCTGGCTGGGTAATTCTGGGAGTTGAAGTCCACAAGTCTTAAAGTTGCCAAGGTTGGAGACCTCTGATCCAGGTCATGGTTGTCCCAAAGGTGCTTTTTTTTCCCAAGAGGCAACTGGACTTTCTGGTTTTTCTTTGAAGACGTTTCGCTTCTCCTCCAAGAAGCTTCTTCGGCTCTGACTGGATCCTTCCATTCACCCAGTCATCCTTCCACCACCCAGTCAGAACCGAAGAAGCTTCTTGGAGGAGGAGCAAAACGTCTTCAAAGAAAAACCAGAAAGTCCAGTTGCCTCTTGGGAAAAAAAAGCACCTTTGGGTCTTGAGTTAAGAAAACCGAATCCCACACTTACCAAATTTTTACTATTCACAAAGTTGCTTCAAAAAGTACTTTCTACTCAAAACTCATTTTTTGCATACTGAGAAGTGATCTTACTTGAAATAATTACTTGGGTCGAATATCGAACTAAAAAGTTTTTCTTTGCTTTGACGTGGTTTGGTGAATAAGCCACAACCAAGACGGACCATGTTTTGTCATATCACGGGGATCATTCCTTCCTCATAAGATTGTCAGAATTATGTATGAGTTATCTTACTAAGCCATATTATATTTTCATTTGTGTTGTGATGAATGAATTTAACCTTTGTAGCTTGCGATTCGTTTATGATTCATGTTTATGATTCATGTTGTAGTGTGAATCTAGTCCTAGCTAATATATAGTGTGTCAACAAACTATGATTAAGACAAAAGGTTAATGTGATGCATGAGCATGGCTACTTTAATTTCAGATCTGGATACTTTCAGCAGCCTTTGAAAATGAAGTTGTGTCATATCTAGATAGAATTTAAATTTAGATTGTCTTTTGTGCATGTGTAAAAGTGAAACTGCTATATTAATAAGGGAAATATAGTTATGTAATCAACATTTACTTTTTATTTGTGTATGGCTTGCTATACATATTTAGGTAAGCTATAGTACGTTTAATCAGAAGCATTGTATAAAACACAATCATAAGATATTGTTTGTAAATCATTTTGGCCATATTCACGTTGCATATTAAGCCCAAAATTTAAAAACCCACATGTGATAGGTGAATGTTAATAACTATTATTAGAAGGAGAAACACTGATCAAAGCATGCATTTGCAACACACTGTCATTCTGACAAACAATTAAATGTTGAACCAAACCATTTTTCAAACTATTCTTAGGAACATTACACTTACGATGTACAATAATATTGGTATGCTGTAACTGATTCATAAAATCTGATACAATTTCCCTAAACAATTTTACAGCCATCGGTATATAATATAGGCTACTCATTTATTGCAATTATAGTTGCAGACTAATTAAACTGATCTAGTTCCAGGTAAATGTGTTTAAATTACCCATTTGTTTGGGTTCCGCTCAGCAGAAGTTTAGCAGATTCAGGGTTGTGTTTCTTTACACACCTGTTTGCAAATACTATGTAAGCCCTCTTGTAAATATCCCAAAAGTTACCATTTTTTAAAATGTACATGTCAATAGTAGCCAATCACAATATATTGTATGCACTGCACATCACAATCTCCTGGATTGTGTAGCTATGGAGAAAGTTATCTTGGTTCTTGGTGATACTGTACAGCCTTGTACATATTCAGTCCAATATTCAGTTTAAAATTACTATAATTGTAAGGTTTTTAAAAACCATGTTTCATATAATATACCTCTTTTTTTTTTATTGAAAGAGTTTTAAAAAACAAAAACATTTCCCCCCCTTTTTTCCCCCTCCCTCCCAAAAAAAACCAAAAAAAAACACAGACTTCAGAGGATAATTAGAACTGCAGAAAAAATAATTGCTACCAACTTGCCTTCCATTGAGGACCTGTATACTGCACGAATCAAGAAGAGAGCCGTGAAAATATTTGCAGATCCCTCGCATCCTGGACATAAACTGTTTCAACTCCTACCCTCAAAACGACGCTATAGAGCACTGCACACCAGAACAACTAGACACAAGAACAGTTTTTTCCCGAAGGCCATCACTCTGCTAAACAAATAATTCCCTCAACACTGTCAGACTATTTACTGAATCTGCACTACTATTAATCGTTTCATAGTTCCCATCACCAATCTCTTTCCACTTATGACTGTATGACTATAACTTGTTGCTGGCAATCCTTATGATTTATATTGATATATTGATCATCAATTGTGTTGTAAATGTTGTACCTTGATGAACGTATCTTTTCTTTTATGTACACTGAGAGCATATGCACCAAGACAAATTCCTTGTGTGTCCAATCACACTTCGCCAATAAATTCTATTCTTAATTTTCTTGCAAGTCCACCAAATATGAAAATATGTAGCGTCATCACAATCACACCTCCAACATTTCGCTTGGATATTAGGATACATACATGATAATTTTTTGGGATCTAAGTGCCATCTATAAAACATCTTATAAAAATTTTCCCTTAAATTCTGTGCTTGTGTAAACTTAACATTTCTAACCCAAATTTTCTCCCATGTTTCCAACATTATTGGTTCCTGAATATTCTGTGCCCATTTTATCATACAATCCTTTACCAAATCCTTTTCCGAATCTATTTCAAGCAACACATTATACAATCTCTTTATATGCTCCTGGGTCTGATTTCTAATTTGCTTTATTAAATTTTCCTCCCTTTGCATTATACCAATTTTTTGATCTTCTTTCCATCTAGCACTTATTTGCCCATATTGAAACCAAGTATAATTCCTCCCTTCTTCATTTAATACCTGTAATGATTTTAATTGCAATATACCTCCTTCAGCATACAAAAGTTCTTTATAAGTAATCATTTCCTCTTTCTGTTCTATATTTATATTCTCTATTGCATATAATATACCTCTTGATAATAGGGTTAAACATCATTCTTATTATTTTAGAAATAGGAAACCAAGGGTGAGGGAGAATGGGTTGATTTCAGCCATGCAGAAAATTTACAACTGAATTTGGAAATTCACATCTACATTCATATTTTATCCAGTGGATTCCGGCCAGATACTCTACAATCTACACATTCCTTTTTTGATATTAAATGTTCTTCTTGTTCACAATATACTTGTACTGGAACACCATAACATTATGTATTAATGCATATATATTGTAAATAAGCTTTTTATATTAATATCTGTTACCGTTGGGTGAGATCATCAGTGGCTTCGGGGTGAGATACCAACAGTACGCTGATGACACCCAGCTGTACTTTTCCACCCCGGGCCACCCCAATGAAGTTGTTGAAGTGCTGTCCCGGTGTTTGGAAGCCGTACGGGTCTGGATGGGGAGAAACAGGCTCAAGCTTAATCCCTCCGAGACGGAGTGGCTGTGGATGCCAGCATCCCGATTCAGTCAGCTGCAGCCGCGGCTGGCTGTTGGAGGTGAGTTATTGGCCCCAAAGGACAGGGTGCGCAACTTAGGTGTCCTCCTGGATGATCGGCTGTCGTTTGAAGATCATTTGACGGCCGTCTCCAGGAGGGCCTTCCACCAGGTCCGCCTGGTTCGGCAGTTGCGCCCCTTCCTTGATCGGGATGCCTTGTGCACAGTCACTCATGCGCTCGTTACCTCTCGCTTGGATTATTGTAATGCTCTCTACATGGGGCTCCCCCTGAAGTGCACTCGGAGGCTTCAGTTAGTCCAGAATGCAGCTGCGCGGGTGATAGAGGGAGCTACATGTAGCTCCCATGTAACACCGCTCCTGCGCAGACTGCACTGGCTACCTGTGGCCTTTTGAGTGCACTTTAAGGTGTTGGTTACGACCTTTAAAGCGCTCCATGGCTTAGGGCCTGGGTACCTACGGGACCGCCTGCTGTTACCACATGCCTCCCACCGACCCGTACGCTCTCACAGAGAGGGACTTCTCAGGGTGCCGTCCGCCAAACAATGTCGGCTGGCGGCCCCCAGGGGAAGGGCCTTCTCTGTGGGGGCTCCCACACTCTGGAACGAGCTTCCCCCGGGTTTACGCCAAATACCTGACCTTCGGACTTTCCGCCGCGAACTGAAGACACACCTTTTCATCCGCGCGGGGCTGGCTTGAATTGAATTTTAATGTCAAATCTTTATTAATTTTAAATGGGGTTTTAGTGTATGGTAAATTTTAAATTTTTCAGGCTAATTTAAATAAGTTTTTTAAATTGCATTTTAAATTGTACTTTGTATTGTTTGTTTTATTTTGCCTGTACACCGCCCTGAGTCCTTCGGGAGAAGGGCAGTATAAAAATCAAATAAATAATAATAAAATAATAAGAAGGCCTTGATGCAACCGCAATACCAGACTTTTGTACATCTCTGAGTATATAGTTATAAAGGTCATGCAAAGTATTGAAATGAATGTGAAATAATTGGAAGCAGCTTTTCAACTAACATAGGCCTGGGAGCTTTGCAAAAGATATAGCCGCTTTAAAGATTGAAAGAAAGGTGTTTTATTTGTACTCCTATGCATTGTAAACCTTAACTATCCCGTCTGAATGTTTTACATAGACTTAATAGTTATACACTACTTTGCACTCAGCTGACAGGCATAATGATATACTACTCTTTAATGAATATACTTACAGCAAGTGAGACAAAGCAAGTCTTTTTAAGCTGAGAAATGTGATTTCTCACATGATGCAAGTATGACTGTGGTAGGTGTACTCCAAAATTCTCCTCATGCATGAATGTTGGACTGTTATCTGGCTATTCCAAAGAGCTGCGGAATCATTTCAAATCCATTTCATGCTGTACATTAAATATGAAGAAATCGATTACAATTGTGAATTCTTTCTTGAAGTATCTTCCCTTTCCCAGCACCAAGATGGGAGAAGATGAAATAAAAGCTTTGCTATCAAAGGTAATAACAAGGATTTGTGTTACATGTTGGCCTTGTTTCAGCTTTTATCCAAGGAGATCTTGAATCTTTGTTCTTGGCATATGATGCTACTTTTCAATTGTGTTTGTTTTTTAACTGGGAGATTATTTATTCTTTGTTGCCTAAGAAGCAGGCATAAGAAAGGGTGACAGAAACGCTTCAGAGATGTCAACTCTCTAATCCACCCTGTAGCAGTTTCCAATAAGAAATAGTATTAATAAATTGTAAGCAAGTATATTTATTAAAAGTAAAATCCCAGTGACTTTTATGGCACTTTTTCCAGATAAATACATCTTAGCTGTCTTACAAGTGTCCCTTAAAAACTATCAAGGTAAATTTGTTGTTACTTTGATTATTTTAGTAACTTTTTAAATTAAAAATGGTTATTTGCTGACAAAGAGCTATTTTCAGTCCCATTTTATGTTTATTGCTCTTGGCAATAGTACTTTGGCTATATTTCACATTTATCTATACAAGTTTCAACCTGACCACCAAATTTTCATATTGCATCTCTTCACTTACTTAAAACAGTTCCTTTTTCAGTTCAAATTGTATCTTATTGTATCAGTATCTTTTTGTCTTGTCCGTGACTTTTTTAGGGGGGGGAGTGGGGAGGCACATTTGCTGAATGAAATTATGTATTCAGAGGAAATACAATACTAACTAACCAAAGCTAAAATCAAATATTTTAGTCCGTTGCCTTCGACAGGACCTGGGTTTAGCTCATAGAATCATCCATTGTAATGTCCTTCCTGTTAATGACTACTTCAGTTTCAACTGCAATAATACAAGAGCTACCAATAGATTTAAACTTAATGTCAACCGCTCCAATTTGGATTGCAGAAAATATGATTTCTGTAACAGAATTGTCTGTGCTTGGAATGCATTACCCGACTCTGTGGTCTCTTCTCATAACCCCAAAAGCTTTAACCAAAATCTATCCACTGTTGACCTCACCCCATTCCTAAGAGGACTTTAAGGGGCGTGCATAAGAGCACAAACGTGCCTACCGTTCCTGTCCTATTGTTCTTTTCCTATATATATATATATATATATATGCTTATATTTCTCCCCATATATATGTTTATACTTATACTTCTCCCCATATATAAAATATGTACATAACTATTTCAGTTAGACAATTCCTGGTGATTTTAAGATTTATAACATCAATATTTTTTTCAGGATTTTCAAATACTTATCCTAAAGCAGCAATTCTGAATAATTCAGATTCATACAACATGCTAAACCATGGCAATGTTTACTATTACACCAAAATCATTGTAGTTGAGGAAAAGCACATTTACCAGAATTAGTTTCCTTGCCTGGGTTTTTTTGTTTGTTTATTCAAAATTACATTGGAGTTGGAGATTATTATCTTTTGACCTCCAGAAATAGAGCCTGGAGAATAAAGTAGCCAAAATAGAGTCTTTTCAGTTATAACCCACTCCATTCTTCTCACTTTTCACCATTTATGGGTAGATAGTTACATGGAAACACTTTATAACTATTTACTATATATTTATCTTATTCATATTCTGTGGTAATATGGTGACTTGCAGCTAATTTGGTTTGAAAACATGGTATAAATAAACATTTATTTATTTATTTATTTATTATTTAAATTTTTATACCGCCCTTCTCCCGAAGGACTCAGGGCAGTGTACAGCCAGATTAAAACAGTGCAATATACAAATTAAAACAACAGTTAAAATAACATATTATATAATTGGCTGAAAATTAAAACCATCAAATTTGACCCCAAAAATAAAATACCCCAGTTAAAATTATTAAAATTCAAAAAATTTAAAAAGTTAAAAAGTTAAGCCAGTCCCGCTTGAATAAACAAGTACGTTTTCAATTCACGGCGAAAGGTCCGAAGGTCAGGTAGTTGACGCAAACCAGGGGGAAGTTCGTTCCAGAGGGTAGGTGCTCCTACAGAGAAGGCCCTTCCCCTGGGGGCCGCCAGCCGACATTGCTTGGCGGACGGCACCCTGAGAAGACCCTCTCTGTGTGAGCGTACAGGTCGGTGGGAGGCATAAGGTAACAGCAGGCGGTCCCGTAAGCAGGCGGTCCCGTAAGTACCCGGGCCCTAAGCCATGGAGCGCTTTAAAGGTGGTAACCAATACCTTGAAGCGCACCCGAAAGACCACAGGTAGCCAGTGCAGACTGCGCAGGAGCGGTGTTACCCGGGAGCAACGTGTGGCTCCCTCAATCACCCGCGCAGCTGCATTCTGGACTAACTGAAGCCTCCGAGTGCACTTCAGGGGTAGCCCCATGTAGAGAGCATTGCAATAAAATGGAAAAATGCATCATAAAATTAAATGACACAAGACAATATAAATAAAATAAGTAAAAAACAGGGGGTTCCATTTAACTACAAATGTACTTCAACACAATTTGGTCTTTAACATCCTCCTGAAAGCCATCAAGGAGAAGGGCCAATTTTATCTATGCCAGAAGGCGTTTCCCAGAATACAATACCCACCCTGCAACTGAGAAGCAACACCCCAATTGCATGCCTCAGAAGTGGGAAGTGACATCTTAAAAGAATTTTATGTACAATAATATGCCATTGATACTCATTTTTCTCATTCCAAATCTTTTATTTTGTTTATAAATGCAAGCATGCCCACCCCTTCCCATGATTTTGTTTCTCACTGTTTCTTGATAATACTCACCTTTTAAATTCTTGTATATTATAATGACCATTATTTATTTTATTCATCACATTCTAGAACTGCTCATCTCCCTTACAGAGGGACTCTGGACAGTGTGGAACAAAATATAACAACAATTGAAAAAAGTTAAAATTTACAAAAAGGCAAAGAGGATTAAAAACAATGTTAAAAAATAATTAAAAGATGAAGGGAGGGCTTTCTTGGTGCTAAATCACCCCCACAGCTGTGTATTCCTCTGTGTGCCCCAAGCAAGGCCACAGAGCCAATCTTTCACAGCATTCGGGAAGGCCAGGAGGGTGGGAGCCCACCTCAATTCTGAGGGGAGAATGTTTCCTAGGGCAGGGGCAATGACAGAGAAGACACCACCATTCAGACTTCTTTAACTAATGGGGTCTGCCTCATATGTTCCTTGCCTAACCAGATAGGATTGACTGATGTAATGAGACAAAGATGGTTTTCTCATTATAAAGAGATTCAGTTCTATTTTCCATGGATTACATGGACACAATGCATTCCAATCACATTGTGTAGTTAATCTCATCAGAGCAGGAATCTTTCACACTCTACCAAGTGGTCACTCGTAATTAACAAATTAGCATTGCTGGTACTTCCAACCATGATATATTTAGGCTCCTCTCAGAATAATAGTCTGTATGTCGGATAATAGGTTGACATCCATAAAGATATATGTCCATTTTTTAAAATATGTAAAATGCTAGAAATTCCTTTTTTATGTAAATTATTTCAGAAAACATGTTTGAGAGAGGTATTACAAGTACCTTATTCAAATTATTGTATTTTTTCACAGATTTTTTTTCTTAAGTTTGTATCATATTCCATCTATAGTCCTTAGAGCAGGCAGCATACAAAAGTACATAAGTAAGTAACACTAGAAAGCAGAAATTAATATGCATGGAAGGTCTATTTATCTTCTATGCAACAATAAGGCACGAGTAGAAAAATCATTGCCTTCAGTGTACAGATAGTCCTCAACCTACATCCATAACTGAGCCCAAAATTTCTGTTGGGCTCAGACATTTGTTAAGTGAGTTTTGTCTCATTTTGTGACCTTTCTTGCCACATTTGTTAAGTGAATCACTGCGATTATTAAGTTAGTAACATGATTCTTAAGTGAATCTGGCTTCCGCATTGATTTTGCTTCTCAGAAGGTTGCAAAAGGTGATCACATGACCTGGAACACTGCAACCATTATTAATACGAGACAGTTGCCAAGTGTCTGAATTTTAATCACGTGACCACGGGGATGCTGCCACAGTCGTAAGTGTGAAAAATTGTCATAACTCTTTTCAGTGCTGTTGTAATTTTGAACAGTAACTAAACATACTGTTGTAAGTCAAGGACTACCTTTATGTTGAATTATAACACCAATTACACTCAGTTCTGGCCGTAGTAGTTAGGGTTAAAGCTATACTCAAGACAGGAAACATCTGGATGGTCATAGTTTCCTCATCCATGCCATAGATTCCAGGTGTATTGAAGGGTATTCTTAATTCCCTTGAGGCCCCAAACATCATCGATTCTATAATCTGGTGGCATAGAAAAATGAATCTTATGGTTGTTTTTTTTAATAGTCCAGTCATATTGTAAAAATGTTAACTTTTAAAAACCGATACAATTTTTTAAAAAAAAATTCAATTATGTTAGTATGTTCAATTATGTTAGGACTATAAGGGGCGTGCATAAGAGCACAAAAGTGCCTACCGTTCCTGTCCTTTTGTTTTCTTTCATTATATATACGCTTATATGTTGTATAGTTGTTTTATGCTTATGCTTATATATACTGTTGTGACAAAATAAAATAAAAAAAAATGTATTGCCTTTCAAATACTGTAGGAAAAACGCATGTCCTATCTTATTTTGTTTCCTATTTCTGATATATAATTTCCATTATCTGATTCTCTTCTACTTTGATTAGAATGATCACAAGTATTATTCATATAATGCACAAGGCACACCTCTGAGCCCTGATGGACAAGAAAGTGGTCGTTCTTGGAACCAAGCAAGACAACGGCACCTCCTTCATCAATCTTCCCATCTTCCTCTGGATTCATTTAGCCACTGTGCTAAATGCTTGACCTTTATTTCGAACACAATTTTCTCCATTATAGGATTATTCATTTTGGCCATAGGAATTTGGGGGCTCTCAGAGAAGGAATCCCTGGAAAGTGAACGAATAACATATTTGGGAAGTGACCCCATGCTTTTTTTTGTATTAGTGGGACTAGTAGCTACATCTATATCCCTTTTGGGCTGTACAGGAGCCCTTTTTGAAAGCATCTTTCTTCTAAAGCTTTTTACTGGAGGAATAATACTGTTTTTGGTTTTGGAAGTTTTGAGTGGAATTGTTGTCTTTTCTCTGAGACAACACATCAAGGCTTCCTTGCAAAATTTTCTTATGGTGGCAATGCTACAGTACCAGGATGACCTAGATCTCCAGTTCCTTATGGATGAAATTCAGTCAGGTCTCCAATGCTGTGGAGTAAAGTCTTATCTGGATTGGAAAGCAAATTTGTGAGTAAAATTTTGGGCCTATATTATCAGTTTCCAGGAAAGATAGGTGTGCCAAAGCAGTAAAGTATAAGTTTAATCCTTGGAAAATATGTCAGTCTAGAAATATGATTGGATGGCAGGATGATGGAGGGATGGATGAATGGATGGAGGGATGGATGGATGATGGACAGACGGACAGACGGACAGACAGACAGATATAATTGTAGCACTGAAATCTGGAAAATGTAAATTTTATTTTCATTTTAACATTGTTCAATTAATGTTGTCACTGGAATTTTGCTGCCAAGGGATTGTCTCATGCCAAAGTAAGCTTTGTATAATTAATATGAGTGAATGGATGGTTCTGTTTGCTCTTTGATTTCAGGAATGCTTCTATATATTTCCATCTAGAAACAATGCAAGGTATTTTATTGTTTCTGGATGAAAATACAAGGGAGCATTCCTGTAGAATTAAAATAAACAGCACTGCACATTATGATGAAAAGTATCTCCCAGAACAGATTAGTCTTAGTCTCCAACATTAGGCACTGTAGTTCCCCACATATGTTGAATTATGATGTCCATCCTCTTTGATCATACCCATAAGAACTGGAATCCTATACACCTGTGACGGCGAACCTATGGCACGGGTGCCACAGGGAGTACTTGGAGCCATATCGGTGGGCACGTGAGCTCAGCTCCGCCGCATATGTGCGCACTGGCCAGCTGATTTTTAGGCCTTCTGGGCTCACAGGAAATTGGGAAACAGGCTGTTTCTGGCCTCTGGAGGGCCTCCGGGGGGGGAGGCCGTTTTTCCCTCTCCCCAGACTCCAAAGCCTTTCTAGGAGTCTGGGGAGGGCGAAAAGGGTCTTCCCCATCCCCGGAGGCCCTCCAGAGGCCAGAAATAGCCTGTATACCAACTTCCGGTGGGGCGCATAGAATTATGGATGTGGGCACACTTGCGACCCCCCCCACCCCGGAGCTCCCGCCGCTTTTGGCACGCGATGGCAAAAAGGCTAGCCATCACTGCTATACGCTATTAGTAGGTTTACAGATTACTCACCTCATCCTTAGTTTGGTTAGATTGAGACAGGAATCTCTTTCTTGCCCCTTCATATAGAACACCATCTTATATAGCAGCACTAGATAACAAGTCATTATTGTCTTCCTGTTAAATGTGCTATGAACAAATTTTTGTTTTCATTATGCATAAAGGTATGCCCGTGTATCTCTTCTGTTGCCTTTCTTGGCATTCTTTCCTTCTGAGATGCTTAAAATATTCCTGATAATGAACAGTGTGATAATAATGACGGGCTCTCTTGCTTCAGCAGTATTACCTCCATTTTTGCTTGGAGGAGAATGGTTAATCAAGCCTGTCTAGATTTTTGGTTTAGGTATTTTCTCATTTTCTATGTTTTGGATCAGTCTTTTGGTTGGCCACATGTGCTGTTTAAATATTAGTATCTTTGCTTATTGGGGAGTCACTGTGATACGTTTTCATCTTTACTTGTTAGAAATTCTAGATAATTCCTAATCTGTTTGATTAATGTATTATCTCTGATTACAGTAATAGTAGAAATAAACAGTTTTCATTGCAAAAGAGTTTTACATAAGGTCTATGAACACATTCTTGGCCCAGTTACATTTAACAACCTCAGCTGCCTGCTCAGCACAGGAAGGTGATTAAATTCAGTCTACTTCACTATCTCAAGAACTCAGGGCGTGTTATCAGAAATGGGTCTTGTCAGTTTGGAAACCAAACATAAGTAGATATTGCAAGGAACATTATTCTTTTGTCACATAGGTGATAGGTAAAATTGGTTTCAGCCCATTTTTGTTCAAAGACTTCCTTGGTTAATGCAAGTCTTTATAATTAGGACTTTTGACCCAAGCCGATTCCTTAGGAGAGATTATAGATGTATTTACCGCTCTTTGAGTCACTGCAGCAGGCTTGAGTCCTAGCAAGCAGTCTAACAACTGATTTTATGAACTATCCATTAGGTGAAGAGGAAAAAAGGGTAAACTGAGATAAGGATAGAATCACACACGATTTGTGCTAGATTACCTCAAGATTTTCTGAATCCCAGTAGCAATGGGGTAGGGGGTGGTTTCTTGTTGTTGCATATATAGATCTTGATCCAATGAATTCACAGATAGATTGGCCATGGGATCTGGCTTATATTAGGAGGACGAAGTAGATACTGAAATTGGATCAATGGGAGATGCACCTTGGGATGAATTTAAGAATGAAATGTTTCTTCCTTTTTTTTTAACTTAACAGGTATTTTAACTGCACTTCTCCAGGTGTTCAAGCCTGTGGCGTTCCTGCATCGTGTTGTCTGAATCCACTGGAAAATGGTACCATCCTGAATTCTCAGTGTGGCTTTGGCACCCTGGGCATGGAGGAGTTTGCAGTTCAAAGCACCATCTATCTTGGAGGCTGTGTTCCCCAGTTAAACAGGTGGCTCAATAGTCACGCAGGAGCAATAGGCTTTTTTGCTGTAGTTTTGGTTGTGATCGAAATAGGTAGCCTGTTTCTGGCCATGAGGCTCCTCGTAGGCATTGCTTCTGCTCGGACTCAGCATTATAGTGGGAAGGAGGGCATGCATTAGTTCTCCTATTGGGAGAAATGAATGTATTCATAATCTTTTGAGGAATATCAATGTAAAGTATTATGTAATACAATTTGTACTAGTTAATTTACTGAGGATAAAATGGACGGGGGTGGGTGGGAAAGCTGCTTTTCATGTGTATTTATCTTGCTCATTCTCCTAGTTCCCTTTGTTTTCTGATAATTCCTGCCACCTCTTCACTCTGTACATACAAACATGGTCAGGAGAAAGAGGAATAATGTAGCAGATGACCTTTACACTCATGTTACTCCCCTATAAATCTAGTAACTAATTAGTCATAGTCATTTCTCAAAGTCATTCATTTCTGATTTTGATATTGAACTACTTCCAATCCAGGTACAGGTTTCCAAAACAAGAAGAAGCAAAAATAGGAACACTTTGTCCCTTCTGATTCTTTCTCACATTTTTCTGAAGTGAAAGTACAGCAATTCAGAGTTGTATATTGTAGCAGATCTCCACTCAGGAGATATAGAGGTACCAAATGCAAAAGGCACAAATGCCAGTACTTTGCCATATCTCCCTTACAGAATACAGAATAATAGAGTATGAGGAGACCTTGAAATTTTCTAGTCCAATCCCTGCTCAAGCTGGAGATCCTATACCATTCTGGGCAAACAGCTGTCCAATCTCTTCTTAAAACATCTGGCGTTGGAGCACCTCCAACTTATGAAGGCAAGACTTTAATTGTTTCCACTATCAGGAAATTTCTTCTTATTTCTAGGTTGGTTGTTTCCTCAACAAGTTTCCATCCATAACTTCTTGTTCTGACTTCAGGTGCTTTGGAGAATAGGTTAACTCCCTCTTTTTTGTGACAGCCCATCAAAATTTGGAAGACTGCTATCATGTCATCCCTGGTCCTTCTGTTCATTAGATTAGACATATCTAGTTCCTGCAACCGTTCATCACACGGTTTAGTCTCCATCTCCCTAATCATCTTTGTTTCTTTTCTCTGCCCTCATTCTAGAGTCTCAACATCTCTTGATGACCAAAACTGGGTGCAGTATTCCAAGTGTGATAAATGAGGTTTACCAAAGATGAGCTTTACAAAAATACTTATATTGCCTTAATATAATATTTTCCTCATATGCTTCATTCAGTCCTGGTTGTACATAGTTTTGGTTCTTCGTTAATTATATATAATGCTTTACTTTTTAAATCTATCCTGTGTCATATTTTAATGTCTACAATCAACAATTTTTGACCCATTGAATTAAATGCATCAATTGTTACATAGCAGCAGTATAGACATCCCTTCTAAAACTTAATGGTTTTATGTGTGGTGGAGAAATTGAGGCTGGAATTCTGTATTCATTTATCTAGAAGCAAACACTATTGAATTCGTTCTCCTCCACTAAAAAAGAAGTACAGTTTCATCTAAATAAATATTTATGTTCTCCAAACACTTTATTCTGTTTATTCTTAGTTGAAAGTTTCCTCTCCAGTATTATACAGAAGAACATTAACATTTTCAATATTTTTATTTCGTGCAAATGTAAACCTATAATTATACAGATTTATTCGGACCTCTTGAAGACACAGACTTTGTTCATGTGCATTGAAGCTTAATGTGTAATCGTGACTCATGGATTGTGTGAATCCATCAAATTTTGGTTTATTCACTAACAGTGCTTAAGTGAAGCATAGCTTACTGTGTGGCATAAAACCCAGCTGCAAAGAAAGTCCTTTTATAGGAATTTATGTGAAGAAAAGAATACCAGAGGTTTCTGAGCCTCTGATAGCAATTTTGGAATTGAATCATAGCCAGGAAGATGCTTATAGTATTCCTAGGTCTACACAACGCTTTCGATCCAGCCTCCAAAAGATACTTAAGCATGCAAAAGCACAAACACAGCACTTGTCGGGCTGCAACAAGGTTTTCAGAGAGGTGCTACTTTTGCGCTCTCACACATGCCAAAACAGCTTTTGGAGCACTGTTTGTCTCTACAAGTTATTGCAAAATAAAAATCATACTTCAGCATGATGTCTGGCCCCTTTACACTGTTACAAATAAAAAGTTTGATTTTTTAAAAAAAAGACATGTCACATGCAGCTTAGTGCTGCTAGACTTCATCCGGGTGGATCTTCTGTGCTAGGTACACACATCCTCTCTGCCAAAACTCATTACTGTCTGATAATCAAGAGTAAAAGAATCTCAGGTACTTTTTGAAGCCTTTTACTTCCCTGTCCCCCTTCCTAATGTCCCCCCAGAAGCCAATTTCTGTGCAAGGACCACTTACAGTTGGATAAATATGATGCTCCTGTTGCAATCTGGGATGAAAAAAGAAACTCCTGAGAAGAAAATACGGGGACACCCATGAATGCAATCTGGCTGAAACTGGCCATTTTGCACCTGCTGGTCTGGAGCTGCTACCAATAATCATACAAATCAGTTCAGAGAAGTTGAAGTGGAACTGTGTTGCCTCTGCCCAGATCTGCCTACTAGATTTATTTATTTATTTATTTTCTCTGCCCTCATTCTAGAGTCTCAACATCTCTTGATGACCAAAACTGGGTGCAGTATTCCAAGTGTGATAAATGAGGTTTACCAAA
This sequence comes from Ahaetulla prasina, assembly GCF_028640845.1. Classification (NCBI taxonomy): domain Eukaryota; kingdom Metazoa; phylum Chordata; class Lepidosauria; order Squamata; family Colubridae; genus Ahaetulla; species Ahaetulla prasina. The sequence goes on from NC_080540.1 coordinate 138,734,070, forward strand.
GATGAGCTTTACAAAATACTTATATTGCCTTAATATAATATTTTCCTCATATGCTTCATTCAGTCCTGGTTGTACATAGTTTTGGTTGTGATCGAAATAGGTAGCCTGTTTCTGGCCATGAGGCTCCTCGTAGGCATTGCTTCTGCTCGGACTCAGCATTATAGTGGGAAGGAGGCATGCATTAGTTCTCCTATTGGGAGAAATGAATGTATTCATAATCTTTTGAGGAATATCAATGTAAAGTATTATGTAATACAATTTGTACTAGTTAATTTACTGAGGATAAAATGGACGGGGTGGGTGGAAAGCTGCTTTTCACGTGTATTTATCTTGCTCATTCTCCTAGTTCCCTTTGTTTTCTGATAATTCCTGCCACCTCTTCACTCTGTACATACAAACATGGTCAGGAGAAAGAGGAATAATGTAGCAGATGACCTTTACACTCATGTTACTCCCCTATAAATCTAGTAACTAATTAGTCATAGTCATTTCTCAAAGTCATTCATTTCTGATTTTGATATTGAACTACTTCCAATCCAGGTATAGGTTTCCAAAACAAGAAGAAGCAAAAATAGGAACACTTTGTCCCTTCTGATTCTTTCTCACATTTTTCTGAAGTGAAAGTACAGCAATTCAGAGTTGTATATTGTAGCAGATCTCCACTCAGGAGATATAGAGGTACCAAATGCAAAAGGCACAAATGCCAGTACTTTGCCATATCTCCCTTACAGAATACAGAATAATAGAGTATGAGGAGACCTTGGAAATTTTCTAGTCCAATCCCTGCTCAAGCTGGAGATCCTATACCATTCTGGGCAAACAGCTGTCCAATCTCTTCTTAAAACAACTGGCGTTGGAGCACCTCCAACTTATGAAGGCAAGACTTTAATTGTTTCCACTATCAGGAAATTTCTTCTTATTTCTAGGTTGGTTGTTTCCTCAACAAGTTTCCATCCATAACTTCTTGTTCTGACTTCAGGTGCTTTGGAGAATAGGTTGACTCCCTCTTTTTTGTGACAGCCCATCAAATTTTGGAAGACTGCTATCATGTCATCCCTGGTCCTTCTGTTCATTAGATTAGACATATCTAGTTCCTGCAACCGTTCATCACACAGTTTAGTCTCCATCTCCCTAATCATCTTTGTTTCTTTTCTCTGCCCTCATTCTAGAGTCTCAACATCTCTTGATGACCAAAACTGGGTGCAGTATTCCAAGTGTGATAAATGAGGTTTACCAAAGATGAGCTTTACAAAAATACTTATATTGCCTTAATATAATATTTTCCTCATATGCTTCATTCAGTCCTGGTTGTACATAGTTTTGGTTGTGATCGAAATAGGTAGCCTGTTTCTGGCCATGAGGCTCCTCGTAGGCATTGCTTCTGCTCGGACTCAGCATTATAGTGGGAAGGAGGCATGCATTAGTTCTCCTATTGGGAGAAATGAATGTATTCATAATCTTTTGAGGAATATCAATGTAAAGTATTATGTAATACAATTTGTACTAGTTAATTTACTGAGGATAAAATGGACGGGGTGGGTGGAAAGCTGCTTTTCACGTGTATTTATCTTGCTCATTCTCCTAGTTCCCTTTGTTTTCTGATAATTCCTGCCACCTCTTCACTCTGTACATACAAACATGGTCAGGAGAAAGAGGAATAATGTAGCAGATGACCTTTACACTCATGTTACTCCCCTATAAATCTAGTAACTAATTAGTCATAGTCATTTCTCAAAGTCATTCATTTCTGATTTTGATATTGAACTACTTCCAATCCAGGTATAGGTTTCCAAAACAAGAAGAAGCAAAAATAGGAACACTTTGTCCCTTCTGATTCTTTCTCACATTTTTCTGAAGTGAAAGTACAGCAATTCAGAGTTGTATATTGTAGCAGATCTCCACTCAGGAGATATAGAGGTACCAAATGCAAAAGGCACAAATGCCAGTACTTTGCCATATCTCCCTTACAGAATACAGAATAATAGAGTATGAGGAGACCTTGGAAATTTTCTAGTCCAATCCCCTGCTCAAGCTGGAGATCCTATACCATTCTGGGCAAACAGCTGTCCAATCTCTTCTTAAAACATCTGGCGTTGGAGCACCTCCAACTTATGAAGGCAAGACTTTAATTGTTTCCACTATCAGGAAATTTCTTCTTATTTCTAGGTTGGTTGTTTCCTCAACAAGTTTCCATCCATAACTTCTTGTTCTGACTTCAGGTGCTTTGGAGAATAGGTTAACTCCCTCTTTTTTGTGACAGCCCATCAAAATTTGGAAGACTGCTATCATGTCATCCCTGGTCCTTCTGTTCATTAGATTAGACATATCTAGTTCCTGCAACCGTTCATCACACGGTTTAGTCTCCATCTCCCTAATCATCTTTGTTTCTTTTCTCTGCCCTCATTCTAGAGTCTCAACATCTCTTGATGACCAAAACTGGGTGCAGTATTCCAAGTGTGATAAATGAGGTTTACCAAAGATGAGCTTTACAAAAATACTTATATTGCCTTAATATAATATTTTCCTCATATGCTTCATTCAGTCCTGGTTGTACATAGTTTTGGTTCTTCGTTAATTATATATAACGCTTTACTTTTTAAATCTATCCTGTGTCATATTTTAATGTCTACAATCAACAATTTTTGACCCATTGAATTAAATGCATCAATTGTTACATAGCAGCAGTATAGAGATCCCTTCTAAAACTTAATGGTTTTATGTGTGGTGGAGAAATTGAGGCTGGAATTCTGTATTCATTTATCTAGAAGCAAACACTATTGAATTCGTTCTCCTCCACTAAAAAAGAAGTACAGTTTCATCTAAATTTAAAATCTAAAAACTAAGCCAGTCCTGCACAGATGAATAAATGTGTCTTGAGCTCATGCGGAAGGTTCAAGGTCCGAAGTTGACGGAGTCCTGGGGAGTTCGTTCCAGAGGGCGGGAGCCCCACAGAAGGCCCTTCCTGGGCGCCGCCAGACGACACTGCCTAGCTGACGGCACCCTGAGGAGTCCCTCTCTGTGAGAGCGCACGGTCGGTGAGAGGTATCTGGTCGCAGTAGGCGGTCCCAGATAACCCGGCCCTATGCCATGGAGCGCTTTAAAGGTGGTCACAAAACCTTGAAGCGCACCCGAAAGCCACAGGTAGCCAGTGCAGACTGCGCAGGATAGGTGTTATACGGGAGCCACGAGGGCTCCATCTATCACCCGCAGCCGCTGCATTCTGACTAACTGTAGCCTCGGATGCCCTTCAAGGAAGCCCCATGTAGAGAGCGCAGTAATCCAGGCGAGACGTCACGAGGCGTGAGTGACTGCGCATAGGGCCTCCCGGTCCAGAAAGGGCGAACTGGCGACCAGGCGAACCTGGTAGAACGCTTCCGGAGACGGCTGTCAAATGATCTTCTAGAGACAGCCGCTCATCCAGGAGGACGCCTGTGTTGCGCACCTCTCCATCGGGGCCAATGACTCGCCACCGATGGTCAGCCGCGGATTTAGCTGACTGTACCGGGACGCCGCATCCACAGCCACTCTGTCTTGGAGGGATTGAGCTTGAGCCTGTTTCTGGCCATGAGGCTCCTCGTAGGCATTGCTTCTGCTCGGACTCAGCATTATAGTGGGAAGGAGGCATGCATTAGTTCTCCTATTGGGAGAAATGAATGTATTCATAATCTTTTGAGGAATATCAATGTAAAGTATTATGTAATACAATTTGTACTAGTTAATTTACTGAGGATAAAATGGACGGGGTGGGTGGAAAGCTGCTTTTCACGTGTATTTATCTTGCTCATTCTCCTAGTTCCCTTTGTTTTCTGATAATTCCTGCCACCTCTTCACTCTGTACATACAAACATGGTCAGGAGAAAGAGGAATAATGTAGCAGATGACCTTTACACTCATGTTACTCCCCTATAAATCTAGTAACTAATTAGTCATAGTCATTTCTCAAAGTCATTCATTTCTGATTTTGATATTGAACTACTTCCAATCCAGGTACAGGTTTCCAAAACAAGAAGAAGCAAAAATAGGAACACTTTGTCCCTTCTGATTCTTTCTCACATTTTTCTGAAGTGAAAGTACAGCAATTCAGAGTTGTATATTGTAGCAGATCTCCACTCAGGAGATATAGAGGTACCAAATGCAAAAGGCACAAATGCCAGTACTTTGCCATATCTCCCTTACAGAATACAGAATAATAGAGTATGAGGAGACCTTGGAAATTTTCTAGTCCAATCCCCTGCTCAAGCTGGAGATCCTATACCATTCTGGGCAAACAGCTGTCCAATCTCTTCTTAAAACAACTGGCGTTGGAGCACCTCCAACTTATGAAGGCAAGACTTTAATTGTTTCCACTATCAGGAAATTTCTTCTTATTTCTAGGTTGGTTGTTTCCTCAACAAGTTTCCATCCATAACTTCTTGTTCTGACTTCAGGTGCTTTGGAGAATAGGTTGACTCCCTCTTTTTTGTGACAGCCCATCAAATTTTGGAAGACTGCTATCATGTCATCCCTGGTCCTTCTGTTCATTAGATTAGACATATCTAGTTCCTGCAACCGTTCATCACACAGTTTAGTCTCCATCTCCCTAATCATCTTTGTTTCTTTTCTCTGCCCTCATTCTAGAGTCTCAACATCTCTTGATGACCAAAACTGGGTGCAGTATTCCAAGTGTGATAAATGAGGTTTACCAAAGATGAGCTTTACAAAAATACTTATATTGCCTTAATATAATATTTTCCTCATATGCTTCATTCAGTCCTGGTTGTACATAGTTTTGGTTCTTCGTTAATTATATATAACGCTTTACTTTTTAAATCTATCCTGTGTCATATTTTAATGTCTACAATCAACAATTTTTGACCCATTGAATTAAATGCATCAATTGTTACATAGCAGCAGTATAGAGATCCCTTCTAAAACTTAATGGTTTTATGTGTGGTGGAGAAATTGAGGCTGGAATTCTGTATTCATTTATCTAGAAGCAAACACTATTGAATTCGTTCTCCTCCACTAAAAAAGAAGTACAGTTTCATCTAAATAAATATTTATGTTCTCCAAACACTTTATTCTGTTTATTCTTAGTTGAAAGTTTCCTCTCCAGTATTATACAGAAGAACATTAACATTTTCAATATTTTTATTTCGTGCAAATGTAAACCTATAATTATACAGATTTATTTTAAATCTTAAAGGTGCATCACTGCAGTCCATCTCCTGGACCTTCAATTACTGACATCTTACCTGAGCAAGGAATATTACAGTAGTTTTCAGTTAGTAGCTTTCAGCTACTGCTTAAATTTTTTATGATCCAAGGGACAGTCAGAAGGAAAATAGACCAGTTTTGTTTAGTGGTTAAAACACCAAGCTAGAAATTAGGAAAGTGAGAGTTCTAGTCCCATTTTAGGCATGAAAGCCAGCTGGGTGATTTTGGTTCAGTCACTCTCTCTCAACCCATGATATCTGGTTTCGGCAACAAACAGTCAATTCCTGTTACAACCAATGGACACTCAGATGACCTAGAAAAAAAAAGGGATGCTGCATATATGGGGAAAAAACACTAGGATTTAAAAAACAGACTAGAAGGAAATGATGGACTTGTAAAATGTGGGATTTTACTTGTCGTGTCCCACTCCTCCGCTGACGGCCGGGTCAGGGAAATCCGAATCAGGCTTGCCTCTGCAGCTCTGCCCAAAGTCCTAGCAAAGTCCTCAGAGCAGGCAGGAGACCAGTAAGTGACTTCAGCAAGATAAGTTCGACTTTTGCCTGACTCAGAGACTGCCAGAAAGCAGATCCTTTATATAGGCCATGGGGTGTGGCTCCATGACTTAGCACTCATTAAGGCCTGCCCCTCCCTTCCTTCTGTTGCCTCCGCCTATCCAATCTTCTGATGCGAGGATCACTCCAATCAGCTGTTGGTAATAAACCCTCCTCAGGCTCACATGCTGTGGAGGAGGGGGAGGGGTCTAGCTGCTCCGTTTGCCTGGGCATGGAGTCAGGGCTGGGGCAGGGAGGTGCTCCTTCTTCTGCAGTTTGTCTGGGCATGGAGCCAGGACTGGGGCCGGGAGGCATACATTCCTCCGTGTTCGGGAGCAGATAAGAAGGCCCTGGCTGCTCTGAGGGCGGGCAAGACACAACATTACTGCGTATAAAAGGAAGTCATTTCTCTGGTTCATTGTGACTTTTTTTTTTTGCAAATGTTTAATTGGAGGGGAGGAAATCCTTGCAGGAACCATAGTATGAAACCAAGCCTAAGATTTATTCACTTGGATTTTATTTTAGTGAGCAATTGCTATAGGGCCCAACAGGCTGCTACTGGGAGAGTGAATTTGCAGAGCTAGGAATGTGAATGCTCATGAACTGTTCTTGCTTGCTGAATGAAAGGCATATATTCGGCCTATTTCTGGCTTCTACATCTTCAAATGATACCATATTGTGCCAGTTCATGCAGCTCCAGGTGGCTGAAAGCTTCCCAGGGACAGATCACAGTGATATCTGAAAGAGAGGAGAGCCCACATCAATTCAACCCTTATTACTTCTTGCCAGCATTAACTTTCTGATGACATGAACATGTCTTCAAAGCTTGTAAGGTGTTTGACAAATCAGACAATGGAATGGGATCATGATTAGTCTTTGAGTCCTTTGGAATAATGGTACTGAGGGCTACAGTCAACTTTTTGCCATCTGATCAAAGAATCAATGCAGATGTTACATACATATGACAATGCAATACTTCCATATAGCCATTCAAAAGGATAGAGGACCAAATGGGCTACAACAGTTATCCCCAGCCAAATAAATAAGGACATTTTAGAAAGCAGACAGATTTATTCGGACCTCTTGAAGACACAGACTTTGTTCATGTGCATTGAAGCTTAATGTGTAATCGTGACTCATGGATTGTGTGAATCCATCAAATTTTGGTTTATTCACTAACAGTGCTTAAGTGAAGCATAGCTTACTGTGTGGCATAAAACCCAGCTGCAAAGAAAGTCCTTTTATAGGAATTTATGTGAAGAAAAGAATACCAGAGGTTTCTGAGCCTCTGATAGCAATTTTGGAATTGAATCATAGCCAGGAAGATGCTTATAGTATTCCTAGGTCTACACAACGCTTTCGATCCAGCCTCCAAAAGATACTTAAGCATGCAAAAGCACAAACACAGCACTTGTCGGGCTGCAACAAGGTTTTCAGAGAGGTGCTACTTTTGCGCTCTCACACATGCCAAAACAGCTTTTGGAGCACCGTTTGTCTCTACAAGTTATTGCAAAATAAAAATCATACTTCAGCATGATGTCTGGCCCCTTTACACTGTTACAAATAAAAAGTTTGATTTTTAAAAAAAAAGACATGTCACATGCAGCTTAGTGCTGCTAGACTTCATCCGGGTGGATCTTCTGTGCTAGGTACACACATCCTCTCTGCCAAAACTCATTACTGTCTGATAATCAAGAGTAAAAGAATCTCAGGTACTTTTTGAAGCCTTTTACTTCCCTGTCCCCCTTCCTAATGTCCCCCCAGAAGCCAATTTCTGTGCAAGGACCACTTACAGTTGGATAAATATGATGCTCCTGTTGCAATCTGGGATGAAAAAAGGAACTCCTGAGAAGAAAATATGGGGACACCCATGAATGCAATCTGGCTGAAACTGGCCATTTTGCACCTGCTGGTCTGGAGCTGCTACCAATAATCATACAAATCAGTTCAGAGAAGTTGGTGGAACTGTGTTGCCTCTGCCCAGATCTGCCTACTAGATAGTATTTCCCTATTTTTGAGAGCAGGTTCTAGGGTTGATCCTTCCTAAAACAAATTGGTAAATATCCGTTGTGAATTATATTCCTTTTATGCAACCCGCCCAGAGACTGCTCTATAAAAAAAGAGCAGAAATATAACTGCCAAAATATAATAAGGGAGTAAAATTACAGGAACGAATTCACAGTTTACTGAGGGAATTCAGTAAATGTAGATGAAGGAAGCAAGCCACTAACAGTAGAAAAGTTTCAGTGTGAGTTGTGACGTTGCCCAAAATATCCCATCCGTGGCTGAAAACAGCTGGACCTGCCGATAGCAATGTGGAGAAGGATAAACTGCAAGGAACCTGCAGAAGCCTGATTTTCTCACTTCAGCACTTCAGTTAATGGTAATCAATTGACCCTTCATACCTGTTCCCAAGCCTTCCATGCCAGGAATGTCATCACCAAACCTGCAAAAGAAAAAGAAACTATGTTCCTAAAAAGTTGGCTTCCACACACGATCACTTCGTGGAAATATTACCTCTTTATTCAGTTGCACGTAAGTTGGGTGAGTAAAAAAAGCTATTCTTTTTGACAGAAGAGAATTATAGAAATAATGTTAAGGGAGTTCAGGAACCGGTCTGCAGCTACACTGTGGGGAAATACCCATACAGATATCTAAGCAATATGCACAGGTAGTCCTTGATTTATGACCACAATTGGACCCAAAATTTCCATTGCTAAGCAAGGCCGTTGCTGAGTGAGCTTTGCCCCATTTTATGACCTTTTTTTTGCCACAGTTACTAAACAAAATCACTGAAGTTGTTAAGTGAATCATGTGATCATTAAGCGAATCTGGCTTCCCTATTGACTTTGCTTGTCACAAGCTGGCTGGGAAGGTTACAAATAGGGACAGTGCAACTGTCATAAATACATGCCACTTGCCAAGAGCCCAAATTTTGATCATGTGACTGTGGTGATGCTGCAGCAGTTGTAAGTGTGAAAACTGGTCATAAGCCACTTTTTTCAGTACTGTTGTAATTTCGAACACTTAAAAGGTTAAAAGCCCAGGACTACCTGTATGTGTTTCTTTTCTATCATGCTTTAAACATTACAATTGAATGGCAGTTGTGGGTATGCCCCCTGGAAGTCAGATTGTGGCTTTGAAGGGCCAGTTGGGACTGGAACTCAAATTGGGCAGCTTTGATTTAAAAGAAAGTGAACTCCCTTCTTCCTCCAAAATAACGCTTTGTATCTCACCCTTGAACACCTTTCTTCGGTGGCTTGCTCTTGAACTGCCGGGTTTGTCTCTGTTTGAATTTGGGAGGGCCTTTCCTAGGAGTGACAGGCCCCCCAGTCACCCTGGTGGCAGATTTGAATTCTGGTTTCGGAACTTCAAGGTTCATGGCTGGGATGAAAGAATGTCACTTTTGAACAAAAGCCCTCCTGAGTCTGGTGGGTTTTAATCTGTTAGATAAAAAATAAAAATAAAAAATAATCGTGGAGTCTATCATTAGATGCAGTTGAAATATGTCACCGATAAACTCTGTTTGCATTTCCTCAGGGAATATATTGCTAGAAGGCAAACCCACTTAAACATCAGAACAGTCAGAGCAAATCAACTGAGAGGTGATGGATGTCATTCATTTCATCCACTGAATGTGTTGAAGGAGAAGCTAAGCAACTATCCACCTGCGATGTTTTAAATTGGACTCCTGCGCTAATCAGAAGGTTGGACTCAAGGATTTCAATGATTCTAAGACCTGGACAAAAGAAATCAACAGAGAAGTTCATTTAACCATGCACTAAGATTACGTAATGAAATAACAATTAATTGCATAATCGTCCCTACTTCATAGGATCTGTCCCTGTGGGAGATGCTTTCAGGTGATGTACTGCTTTAATTATGTGACTAGGAAGGTCTGATGTACATACTTTGGTTGTGGGGGGAGGGGGTCTATTTATGCAACTCTAAGGCTGAAGTACCAGTTCTTCTGAAAACACTAAATTTTTAGAGCCAATTGGAAAATATCAGGCTGCGATCCAGAAAATATCTGGTTTCTTTCCTTGGCACTGCTAAGATCTGGTTTGCTTGAGCATTTGCTTGTTGCGTTGCAATCACCTAATACTTTCTGTTTCCATCACTAGAAATGAGGGGAACAAAACAGTAAGATACTACAGTAGAAGAATATTTCCCCAGAGCTCCATGCTAAACTTGTTACTGAAAATCACTGTGCAGACAGTCCACTTGCCAGGCACAATACTGGCAGCTGACAGAGGGGTGTATGTGTGTGTGTGTGATGTGCGCTATTGGGCACCATTCTGGAGGAAGACTGGGTTTGATGAATCCTTGCATTTGCTTTGGTGCAGAGACACATCCTCAGCAGATCCAGGGGTTTTACTTTGGGCAATTTAGCACCGGTTATTGGCTGCCGTCCAGATAGAACAATGGGATAAAACAACATTAGTCTCATCCAGGGTGACATTTCTCAGGTTCATATTCAAATCCCTGAAAAGATGCTAATCTGATTAGAGTGCTCCACTCCCCCTAAAGTAGTTTTAGGCTTGTTCCCAGGATGGAAAAGGATTTTCTTGGTTTGTTTCATCAGCTCTTATTAATTTTCTCAAAGCTGTTCTGTCACCCATCCTGATAAATTCAGTCCTGCAAAAGCAATGTTACCTTTTCAGGGTAAAATGCCAGAAATCATGGATTCCAACAATTCATCTGGCAAATATGAAAAAACAATTGCTATCAACCTGCCGTCCATTGAGGGCCTGTATACTGCACGAGTCAAAAAGAGGGCTGTGAAAGTATTTACAGATCCCTCACATCCGGGACATAAACTGTTTCAACTCCTACCCTCAAAACGACGCTATAAAAGCACTGCACACCAGAACAACTAGACACAAGAACAGTTTTTTCCTGAAAGCCATCACTCTGCTAAACAAATAATTCCCTCAACGCTGTCAAACTAGTTACTAAGTCTGCACTACTATTACTATTAATCTTCTCATCGTTCCTTTCACCCATCTCCTCCCATTTAGGAATGTATGACTGAAACTTTCTTGCTTGTATCCTTACGATTTATATAGATATTGTTTCCTGATTTGCTTATTTGTACCCTACGATTATCATTAAGTATTATACCTTATGATTCTTGATGAATGTAACTTTTATGTACACTGAGAGCATATGCACCAAGACAAATTTCTTGTGTGTCCAATCACACTTGGCCAATAAAGAATTCTATTCTGTTCTATTCTATTCTATTCTATTCTATTCTATTCTATTCTATTCTATTCTATTCTATTCTATTCTATTCAGAAGAATTTGCCTTCCATCTTCCATCTGGGCCAAGAACACACATACAGATACAGACACACATATCTCCAATCTACCTGCACTACCTTCACAAAAGCTTACATTTACACCTTTTTCCTAGAAACTTTTCAACACTTTGCAAACTTAGCTGTTTGTCTCACATCCATGAATATAACCAGCGCCCACTATTTTAATTGCTTTTTGTGGCTAACCAAGATCCTCTTCTCGTGCTACCAAAGTCTGTAGAAGCTTTAATAGCTGAACTCCTAATTCTTCCATGGAACTTCAGTCTCATTTGCACTTAGACTTGCATTTAGCCTCATTTAAATTGCACAATACATTCATTATCCTAGGAGAAAAGATAGTCAGAAATGGTCAATTACCCAAACTGGCTTTGTTTAAAAACCACCCACCTGGGTCTCTTCCTTGCAGATGAAACACAACCACAACTAGCTCCAGAAGAATGTAACAGCTGGAAAGTAGGTGGAATAAATTGGCTGGTGACTAAAAACTGAGACAAACTTTTGGTTACTTACCAGAAGTTAAAAGATGCACCCACTGAAATCCCTATCGCAAGTCTTAATGATGATATAGCAGGTCTGTATGAGTCAGCCTTTATAATATGTATCTGTAGTTGGTCAAAGCTTGTTCTGGAGGGTTCAGAGATGTTACAAGGTATTATATTCCTCATAATAGGTTTATGACTCTTGTTTTTAATCCAGTATCATCCCTAGTTTATAGATACGTTGTTTATAGTTTGTGTGCTTAGGTTAGAGTAAGGAAGTAGCCATATAAGCAGTCACTGACTTACAAACACAAATGGAACTGGAACTTCTGTCACTAAGCGATACAGTTAGAGTGAGTTGCCCCCAGTTTTATGAGCGTTTTGCCAGGGGTTGTTAAGTGAATGCCGTTTCCCCTATTGACCTTGCTTGTTGGAAGCCTCCTGGGAATCATAATCGCCATGACCCTCTAGATAGAAGATGCTTCAAATATTGTAAATGCGTACTAGTTGCCAAGCAGCCAAATTTTGATCATTGATGACAGGGATGCTGCGACAGTGTTTTTTTTAATTTATTTACATTTATATCCCGCCCTTCTCGGAAGACTCAGGGCGGCTTACATTGTGTAAGGCAATAGTCTCATTCTATTTGTATATTTATATACAAAGTCAACTTATTGCCCCCCCAACAATCTGGGTCCTCATTTTACCTACCTTATAAAGGATGGAAGGCTGAGTCAACCTTGGGCCTGGTGGGACTAGAACCTGCAGTAATTGCAGGCAGCTGTGTTTAATAACAGGCTTCTTACAGCCTGAGCCACACCGCGGCCCTGTTAAGTGTGAGGACCAGTTATAAGTCACTTTTAGCATTGTTGTTAAACAGTCATTAAGCAAATGGTTGTATGTCGAGGATGGCTTGTATATTTTCTATATACCACATTTTAAAATTCGAACTATTTTTAAATGTTTAAATAATACAACAAAAATATTTTTAAGCACTGTTACTGGGATAACTTTTAAATATTTGCCTCTGTTGATTTTAGAGACAAAAAACTCCCAGACCCACTTCTAGCACCCTATAAATGAATCCATGGTAATGCTTTCTATACCCTGAAGATTTCAGAGAAAGCAGCTAGGAAGGGAGATCTCAGAGTTATTCTAGCAAACAGAGAAATCTGCAAGGACAGCTTGTTCCACTAGACATGAAACAATCTAGTTAAGAATGCCTACATTCCACCCATTTAACTCTATTCTGAAATGGGGCTCATACTCTAGTTTTTAAAAATGAGAACAGTTAATATGATCACAAAGAATTATTCCAGTTAAAAGGAACGATTGTCATGCTAAATTGCTGGCTTATCAAATTGATTCTTTGAACAAATTGAAACAAGTCCAGTTAAGTTTCCTGGAGATTTTTCTTTTCGTCTGAATCTTACTCTTTAAAGCATTCAAGGTAGAAATTCGGCTAAGGTGAGGGGATTTTTTATTTTTTAATTTTTTTTTAGTCAAGGGCAACTGACAACCACGATAGCAAGGACTCACCTCCCTCATTTGCTTTACAATCCAGGACCCAAACTTTGGGTTTTGTTCTTTTACTGCCTATAAAAAGTCAACAGATGCCTGTCTCATTCATACATAACAGTAAGCTATGCTTGGCTTAACCACTGTGTACTGAATCAACCACCAATCATTGGATTCCTACAATACATTTGGATATACTGGTAAGTCATTATCTAACAATTGCAATGGATATGTTCAAACATCTTGTTAAACCTTAAATGGTTTGTCGCATGAATCCAGCCCCATAATAAGATCTTCTTGTAGTCCTTCTGAAAAACAAGAAACAGTTGACTGCAAAGTTATAGCAACGACAATTGTCAGCTAAGATCTTCCAAAGTTATTTTCCACTAATGACCCTTTATGGAAAAAAGTAGAGGCCAATGTAAGCCATTTGATTCTTTCACCCATGTCTAATACTGACAATAGAGTGGGTGTAAGGACTTCATAAATAAAGGCCAGGGCTGCCTGACTGCACAGTGGCTAATCAGGCAGTAACCATGGATAAAGTATGTCCTTGCTAGGGTATCTGGCACCCGATGACACAGCAATGCAAGACCAAACACACAACTCACTGGTAAGCAGCGATTAAAGCGAGAGAGGTGACATCTCGCCTCCTCTTTGTTATTGTTCAGTTAAAAATAACAGCTTCAGTGTTATGGAACAGAGATACTGTGAAAGGGGCAGGAGAAGGATTTATGTCCTTCCATTCCTTTTGGGTCCTGTTTTACTTACCTTTCCATGTGCCATTTCCATGTGATGTTCTGCCTCTTGAGTTTTGTCCAGAGGTTAACCACAAACCCCACATCCATGTCTGATCAACAAGTAAATCCTGGGGTGATAAGTTAAAGTAACTTTGAGGGAAGCTAATTGTAAAACAACTCTGCCCGGAACACAGTTTGACCCATAGATCAAATTCAGATGACACATTACATTTACTGATAGCCTAGTTTAACAAGCTCTGCGACATAGCCAAAGACTAGGAAGAGATTTATCACCACTGCTTCCTATGGCATTCGCTCTGCAGACGTTCACTGCTAAGGTCATCCAAGCAGAAAGTTTCTCAGTTTCCCTCTGTATAAAATACGAAACATTTGATGTTCTCTTTTGTAAATTATAAAAGGAAAGTACTTTACACGGATGCAGACTTAATGGTTGAATTGAAATGCAGTAAGATATACTAAGAGTTTGCTGAACTTCAGCTACAAGATCAGACTGCAAGCTTCCAATGGCAGCAGAGTAGGGTTTTCTGTTTCTCTTTGTTGCCATCTACTGGTTACCTGGATTTTGCAAGCCAAATATGGTACACCTATTTTACTCATATACAGAATAAGTTGCTGACATGCTATGCTAAAAGCAAGATATCCACATAATGAGTTTGCAAGTTCCAGTAATTATCCATTTTATTATAATACTATTAAGGGAAAGAAAACAAAAGCACAAGATAAATATACATTTAGAATGTACAGTAATGCATAGTTCTGTAGTCACTTCAGTTCCATGCTCAGCTGTGAAGCTCATCAAATGAGCTCAGTTTAATTACTCTCAGACTAATCTTTCCAACATCCCTACATTTGTGATTCACTCAGTGTAGTTATGATTCACTGGTTAAAGGGATGAGTTTGCAAATATGCTAAACCCTTAAAAGACTCTTATCTATCTATTCTACTCTATCAATCATAGCTTCCCATCTCACCAAAAGTGGGATACAACAAAGTGCGCTGGATCCACAAACTGTACTTAGCAAAAACCAAATACCACATTATCACAGTGTGGGTGTACAAACTTTGTCCACATACTGTGCGGAGGTCTTAACTTGGAGAAAAGGCAGCATGTATGGGAAATAAATATAAAGTGCCATTGCATTAATACTACATAAAAATCAAAATCAAGATTGCTAAAGGAGAGTAGTGCAGATGATGGGATTGTGCACTATGTGCCCCTAAGTAAAAGTAAAATACAGAAGATAGCTGCATTCAGACATGACAGCGGGTCAACACAACTAACCTCTGGAAGTAGTCTATATCAGGGGTCTCCAACCTTAGCAAAGCTGGCTGAGGAATTCTGGGAGTTGAAGTCCACAAGTCTTAAAGTTGTCAAGGTTGGAGACCCCTGGTCTACAGTGTATTTCATGAGTATCTGTGCACCTTTGAATCAGTGTTGACTCCTTCGTGATTGCCTGGACTAGACCCTTCAGTTTTCTTGGGAAGGATTTTCGAAAGTGGTTTGCCAAAACCTCCTTCCTAAGGCTAAGAAATATTCTGGCTGGCCCATGATCATCCAGTTGCCTTTGATTCCAAGGTAGGGTTAGAATTCACAACCTCCTGGTTTATAGCCTGGTGCTTTAATACCTTATACCAGGGGTCTGCAAACTTGGCTCTTTTAAGACTTGTGGACTTCAACTCCCAGCTTTGCTGGCTGAGGAACTCTGGGAGTTGAAGTCCACAAGTCTTAAAAGAGCCAAGTTTGCAGATCCCTGCCTATGAATCAATCCCAAATTGATTCATAGATATAGTGTACACGATCATTATTATTCACCTAAAATATCCGTAACATTCTAAGTGCTGTGAAGATATGAAAAACAAGCCTACTCCTGTTTTCAGACTCTAATAGAAATGAAAGGGGAAAGAGAATGGAAAAATAGATCCTTCTCTAGATGATAGATGAGGCCAGATTGGCTCCTCACTGGCCAGCCAGTCAACCAGCTGGTTGCAGTAGTCTTCCTGTGAGCTAGAACAGGGGTCTCCAACTTTGGCAACTTTAAGCCTGGTGGACTTCAACTCCTAGAACCTCCTGCCAGCAAAGCAAAGCTGGGGAATTCTGGGAGTTGAAGTCCGCCAGGCTTAAAGTTGCCAAGGTTGGAAACCCCTGAGCTAGAGGGTACTTAGTGTCACGGTAAATTGCAAAGTTCAGAATATACTTTCCTTCAAATCTGCAGTATCATACCTGCTGGCAGATGGAACAGATATTTCTTTTTACCACAGAGCAGCAATATAAGCATTTTATAGCTATTCAGAGTGACTTAAAAGTTCGCCCAGGAGCTTTTGCATTTCAGCAAGCTGAGGGGGAAAGGAGATGAATGGATCCTAAAGGAGTTATCCTGGCTGTGATCTGAAGGCAAAGATGCGCTAACAAACGTAAAGCTAGGTCTGGTCAATATATAAATCAATCTCTTGGGAATATTTTGTACGTCTGGTTTAGACATGATGCAAGACCACAATGGGGCCTATTTATTTTTAGCTTAGCATAATGTATAAACCCAGCCTTTAAGGCTTACAGTTTGTTTAGAACCACACTGAAAAAAACACTAGCTCACTGCAGTGAGTGATCCTACTTTTCTACTAAAAATGTTGGGACTGAAGTTCAGCACATATTTATTTGACAAAGGGACCCATTTGTTCCTAGCTGCCCACTTAAATCAGAACTCCTTTAGTTTAATACCATCTATGACAAAGGCGTCAAACTCATGGCCCACGGGCCAGATGCATCACGTGCTGGCCACGCCACCCCCATTTTAGCAAAAGGGAAAAAAGTCACGATATATCACGTGACGACGTGACACCACAAGTTTGACACCCCTGATCTATGAGATCAATGTGACATTCCGAAAACACGTGAAGCACAAACCCAGTTAATGAAAATAGCAGGTCATACCAAATATCATCCCTCTGGTTTTTAAGTAGATTAAAATTTAAAAGAAGACAGTAATACAATAATAGACACAGTCATTACAACTCTTTATATAAATTAAAATATATCATCTCTTACAGAAGGAACCATAAATAATTAGCTTTTCCTCTTCAAAGTCTCCTGTAGTCCAAAACCATGTGATAAATGTGCATCAGATCAAAAGAGTCAGTCTTTCTTCATACGGAACTTAATTTCCATCTTCAGGAACATTTTAATGTTTTCATCCTCTATATGTTTCTCCACAGCTGCCAAAGCTTGCTCACCACCATCCTTGTAGTATTTCAGAACCTCTTCTGCATAAGCAATCCAGACGCAGTTGTGGCATCCACTCATACAACACGTTGTGGGAGGGAGAAGCGTTGGTGGGGTGGCAAAACGGGTCTCTGAAGAAGCAGTTTCCTTCTGGGAGCAGGACTTATCCTTCAGGGAAGCAGACTTTTGGGTGCCATTGCTACTCTCTGCATCTGCACAGAAGCAACGCTGTCCAATGCTTAGTACTGCTGCAGGGAGCCAGCCTACATTTACCAGCCTCCCATGGCAGGATCTTTTCAGCAGGGCCAGTGTTGCTGTATCACTAGCCTCAGGGCCCCAAAACATATATATATACTTCTGGCAAGAACAAAAACAAAATTAAACCCCAGTACATCTATATCCCTCTTCTCTCTTATTTTTAGGACATCCAACCCATCTTTGAAATCAAATCAAGCAAAGGTACGACCTACAGAATTTCACTTATTTATCCGGAAATATATCATGCCTACAAGATCCGGGTTACGTTCCACTTGTGACTTTTGGTTCAATACGTAAGCGACAGCATTTCACTCTCTTGACGATGCTCTGAAAACAAAAATCAACCAAGTTCTGGTGAGATCCCAACTCTTCTTTCTGATGTGTGACCTTTTACATAGAACGTTGAAAACTATGCATTTAAGCAGATTGAGATTTTAAAACATTTTGACCTGGCATGAGAAAGTTGACTTTGGAATGCATGTTTGAATGGATACTATAAGCAATATATAGTATATAGAATGCTAGTATTTGTTCCAGAATATATTTTGAGTAGTATTTCCTTCAATACAGATTTTAATGCATGTTACAGTCTAGTTCAGGAAACACTCTGAATAGCCTCATTTTATGTGACTCTGGGCCAGTCACTCTATCTCAGCCCAACCCACTTCACAGGGTTGTTGTTGTAGGAAAAATAGGAAGAGGCAGATGTATTGGATATGTTCGCCACCTTGAGTTATTTATAAAATATAATAAAGATGGGATGTAAATTGAATCGGTTGGGTTGGTGGATGCAGCTGAGAGGACTTTATTGGTTCTTTAGTTCAGTATTTTCCCCCCACAAATGCCAAATTAGCTGGAAGGGAAAACTGTTGTTCTTTTCCTGTCCTCTGGTGAATGGTATTTAGCAGAATCCCATTCTGATCCTAGAGAAAGTCTTTAGCCATTCTAACTAGTACCACCCACTGATACTTAGTGATACTTATAAATATCTTCCACAAATTTGCTCAACCCTCTTCAGATGTGAATTAAATTAGCAGCTCAACATAGACTGTGTCAGAAAGTTTCATATAAGTATATATAACAAATAAGTTAAGGGCATATCTAAAGAGAGATAGGGAATGGAACCAATTCATATAGTTATTACTAGTAGAGTCTTAGGCACTGAAAAATCAAAACAAAAGACCCAAAAGGGGTCTTCTGGTGGTTCAACAGACTAAGCAGTCTGTTATTAACACAGCTGCTTGCAATTACTACAAGTTCAAGTCCCACCAGGCCCAAGGTTGACTCAGCACTAAGATTATTTCACAGCACTTTTTGATCCTCGGACTGGTAAACTGAAGACAACTTGACTGCATTCCAAATAAACATTGGCAAGATCAGACATTTAAGTCATAATAGTGGCTGAAACAGAATAAACAGACTTGTTTAATTGAAAATGTACCACTTTGGTTTATTTGGTAAACAACCAACCCGCCCTTAGCGTTTTGTGTGAACGCAGCTAAACTGTGATTTTACCCACTAATTCTCCCGGCTAAAGTTCTCACCTGACCCGCTTCTGATGTAGCCAAATTACCTGCCAACCCGCGGCGGCAGCAGAAAACCCCCAAATGCAACATCTCTCCGGGCGCCTTTGGGCAACCCTGTCTCCTTCGCCGCCTGCCGGGAGTGATGTCTCCTTCGTCCAATAGCGATCTCGATTCGGCCCTAACTTCCTATAGAAGTGGCGAGTTTCACCAATCGGAGAGCGCTGATGGACGGGGAAATTGCCCCTCCTCCCGGAAGAAGGCGGGGAATAGAGTGCCTACCGCAAGGGCGACTGGAGCACGTGGGTGCGTTTGTCAGAAGCAGCGATGGGCAAAAAAGAGAAGAAAGTTGCTGTGGCTTCCGTTCCTCCGCGGAAGGGGCTTCTCCCCCGTGGTAGGTCTGTATCAATCCGGTGAGCTTTTTTGGGGTGGGAGTATGTGCAATTTAGAGCACTTTGCTTATTCTGTGTCAGTGACAGGTAAAACAACCCTGTAGGGTTGATCAGTTTTATTACCAACTTAACTCACTTATCACTCAATCGTAACCATCGTGTTTGAGGTTGCCCAGTGAATGTAGAACTAACTGGGATTTTGACTGGCTACTGCTTGATTCTGCACGTGTTTATTCTTTGCTCCCACTCCACTTTCTCTTGGCCCAACCCACCTCACCCGGGTTGCTGTAGGGAAAATAGGAGGCAGGAATATTAGGTAAGAATGGTATCTTGAGTTATATATGAAAATGGAATAATGATGTCTGCAAAAAAACACCCTTTGCCTGCATGCAAGAATCGGGGAGAACCCAAAACGGGCAGAGTAAAAGAAAATGAAGAAGCTAAAAGTGCTTTGGAGTTTAAAACATACATAGATAAACACCTGCTACACAGGACCCCAGACTCATCAATTGTCAATAAAAAAGACAAAAAAAGTCTGGGTAGTACCATAGGTGTTGGCAGTACCTAGAGGCAGCAGAAAAGAAGCCACTGGAGAAAAACCACAAAATAGAACTTGCAAATAGAAGTGGAATGACTGCCAAAAGAAAGCAAAGATAGTACAAATAGTAATAATTGCCTTGTGTGCAATCCCAAAACATATGGAGCATCCCTGGAACACCATTGTCATTGACAAAATCCCCATCAGTCGATTTCAAAAGGCAGCTTTATCTGGAACAATCTACATCCTGGGATGATACTTTGACACTCTCAGGCAATAACATCTGCCTATCCCACGTCCTTGGGAAGGACTCAATAGTTGAATAAAACTGCCAAATCCCATCTAAACATCTGGCGGACTATGCAACCAACCATAATAATAAAACCTCTTCCTTACTAGCATTTTTCAATTTTCCAATTATCATAATGCCTCAGAATTCTGGGAACTGAATTCATAATAATAATCATAATCTATGGAAGGTTGCTCTAATTTATAATTAGCCAGCAATATTAAGATTTTATATAAATTATGGTAGATTAACATGCTTTTCTACTACTAAGGATGTGGAGAGCACCTGAAAGGTGATGTAGGAAGAATACCCCTGATAAACACTGAAAGACTATTTTAAATATAGGGTTGGCTATGGTACTAATTCAGACTAATATATGTGCTTCCAGCATCATCTCATTCATTCTGCTAAATGAGGTTGTTGAAATTCCATTACAGAGCATGATACAAAAATGTGAGACAAATGCTTGCATCTGTCATAAAATGATGATGATGATGCCTGGAGACAGCAGAATAGAAGAGAAAGAACTGGAGAAGATAACAAAATGCAAAGACCTACAAATAGAAATAGAATGACTATGGCAAAGACAAGCAAGGATAGTACCAATAGTAATAGGTGTCTTGGGTGTGGTCCCAAAACAACTGGAGCACCACTTGAACACCATAGGCATCAAGTTTGCCATCAGTCAATTGCAGAAGGCGGCTTTACTTGGAATTGCTTCCATCCTGCGACGATATTTGTAACACCGTCAAATATCCAGATTTGCCTATCCCAGGTCCTTGGTTAAGGACTCGATAGGTAGACAAAAATGCCAAACCCAGTCTGAACATCTGGCTGACTGTACGAATAATAATAATGATAATGTTAGCCGTACCAACATTTCTCTTTTGTTTTAATTTTAGCCATGTGAAGAAAAAGGCAAATTCAAAACCAGATTGCCTGAATCAGCAAGAAATTCCATATCGGTTGCGAGAAATCATGAGGAGCCGAAATGAACTAAAAAACCCCACTCGCAAGAAGAAGAAAACTGGTAAAAAGCAGTTTTATGATTTGATATTCAGTATATGTTCAAGCAACTAGCCAGAAATTCTTGGGAAGTGTCATCCTGACAACTCTCCTGAATGGTACTGGTTTGAGGGAGTCAGCCTTATATTTTTAATCAGAAGGGTGGAAGACTGGGACCCCAGAGCTGCATGGGATCCTTACTCTCCTTTTGGTCCTGCCCCCTAAACTCTCTGTTATAGCACTGAGAATTAGTGGAACAATTTCTCAATGCTTTGGAAAAGAAAATATAGAAAAACTCTAGGATATGCCCCAACATAGCTTAAAGCAGTTTTAAACACAAAGAAAATCCCATTTTGGATTGGTTGGAAGATGGGCAGTTAAATAAATGTTTTAAACAAATGAACAAATTTTCTGCAGAGAAAGAACACTGAATAATTTAAGCAAAAATATTGACTCAAACCACACATTTTGTTTAGCCTATCCAATTTGCCTCAGAGCTTGCCATCAGCCCTCTAAATAAATAATAAAGAGGCTGCTTATCATCAAAACCTAAGCCTAATAAATTAGATAAATAAATCCACCCCTGTTTTATAGTAGTATTACATGCATACAAACATGCTGTATTTGTGTACTGCAGAGTTGCAACTCTTTTAAGTTTACATGGAGGGAATACAGGTTACAGAGTAAATGCAGACAATACTTTTGTAAATCCGTTTTCTTTTGTGACTAACATTTCAGATATGCCTTTATGGCTGGAGATCTCCAAGTGCTTGCTGTAAGTGGTTCTCTAGTAACCATGGGTACAATGCAAGTAGGCACCATCTCTAATTAATAAGTTCAATATTATATTTGGTTGCTTCTAATAATGCACATGGGCCATAAAATAATGGTGCTATACAGCTAGAGAAATCCAAGATGGCTTGTTAATAACAGAATACCTTTTCCTACAGATCCTAGAAAATTGTTTTTAAATATCAGGTTGCTTCATTGTCAGATAACTCTTATTTGCTCAGCTAGGGATTGGTATTTGCACAGTGACTAGGTTAGGGCACTATCCGTTTCCTACAATGTCCATGAAAGTTGTTGGGCAGATTATAACATCCGTATTTTTTTCGCAGCAAATAAGCAGAGGCCTCAGTCAATGGGTGACATACCAGTACCGAAGTTCAAGAGACGGCGAGGGGAGACGGAGACCTCATTCGATAGACGTATGGACCGGGAAATTGAGCACGTGCGCTTTCTCACTGAAAACCAGACACAGCGTGAGCCTGAAAAAGAGATACAAGTCCAAGAAAAGTCGCAGAGGAAAAAAGAGTTAAGTTTGAATTTGCAGCTCTTGAATTGGAGCGGTACTACAGTCCGAAAGCCTTGAGATGAATTTTTCATTGATAACCCAGTTTTCCTTATTTCATCCTCATAACAATTCCATAAAGCTAACTTTAGGCCCGTTATGATTTGACTGAATACAGGATTTTCCTGAACCACTGTCAATCTCTCTAGCCATTAGGCCTCAAAAGTTATTATCGACCTCTACAATTAACTCCAGAACGAATGTGTAAGAATTCTATCCTTCAGGAAATCCTGTTCTTTTGGTTAATAGTAGCAATTTCTTTCAGTCTGGAATCTTAATTTTTCATTTTGATTCTGTGTCAGTTAAGACCGTACTACTCTCTACAAACTGCAGTGGAACTTAAAAGTGGTTCCAAGTTTACATGCTTAGTGTAACATCCTTTATTGGTTAGAGGATACATTGGTTCTTATCCCTGTATGAAGAGCTTTATGGCCTCTTTATTTACGGCTGTGAATGGTTCTTTCTTGACATTCCCATGGACAGCTCTGAAATTTCTGTATCCTTTGTTTAACGAAGCCTATTTCTCTAGATTTCAGAAGAAGAGGCTGGAAAAAATCCGTAAGCAAAAAACGGAGAAGAAAATAGCAATGCTCGAGAAGGACCTTCTCAAAGGTAGGGTAATAATTTGCTCAGAAAATACTGCCACTGCCTTGTAATGTTTTTGCATCATTGTGGATACTATTTCATGGATTTTTTAAAAACTTCTCCTTTGATATTTATTTATTTGTTTGTTTGCTAATTTAGTACAAAGCCCAAAGCCTAGCAATTTTGGGCACTCCGTGAAGTAAAAAAAAGTACAGTTAAACCCTATAACTATAAGAACAAAGCAACAAAACAACACAGGTAACAATGAACACATACATGCACAACTCAAAGGGGCCTCAGCTACTGTAGCAAAGTTAGGTTGAGGAGCCAGGTACACACACACACACACACACACACACACACACACACAAGCAAACAAAAAACAAAAAGGCCCAACAATTTAGACATCCATACTAAGCCCCTGCAGCAAACTTTCCATCTGGCTACCAACTTTTTCTGTACATTTTGGGTAGCACTTCATATAGAATTAGATAAGCCCCCGTTTTCTACTTTTTTTTGTATAAGATTAAGAATAATAATTTTAAAAATGTTTATTGAAATGTAAAGAAATGATTTATGTTGATGCTATTGAGATTGAAAAGAAAAAAAACTTGTAAATGGGAATATAAGGTTTTAATATAAATGGGAAGAGATAAAAGAGGGGAATTAAAAAAAGGGATAGATTTGATTAAAGATTTAAATTCGGGATGGAGGGTTAGACTAGAATTTCTTTTTTTTTTTAAAGAGCAGCTTAAATTGGGAAATTAAAAGAGGGGAAGGGGAATATATTGAAAAAAATATATAAGAGGGTGGGGGAAAACTGAATTTGATGTGATTATATACTATAATATATAATCTATATTATATAGATTATATATTATATTGGTGGATGATCTCTGGAGGGCCAGGGATAGGGGTTGTTCATCTGTCCTGGTCCTATTAGACCTCTCAGCGGCTTTCGATACCATCAACCATGGTATACTGCTGCGCCGGTTGGAGGGATTGGGAGTGGGAGGCACCGTTTATCGGTGGTTCTCCTCCTATCTCTCCGACCGGTCGCAGACGGTGTTGACAGGGGGGCAGAGGTCGGCCCCGAGGCGCCTCACTTGTGGGGTGCCGCAGGGGTCGATTCTCTCGCCCCTTCTGTTCAACATCTATATCAGGGGTGTCCAAACTTTTTTGAATGAGGGCCAAATACAGAAAAATAAGCAAAGGCCCGGGCCACGGGGTGGGGGCCGTGGCTTATTTTGGGGTGTGGCTTGGTGGTCATGTGACTGGTGGGCATGGCTAACTGCTCATGTGACTGAGTGGATGTGGCTATGGGCATAGAAACTACTCAGAGGGCTAAAAAAAGTAATTTTTGACCAGTCCTCACACTTATGACCATCCTCACATTTATGCCCATTGCAGCATTTTTAACAACCATATCACTCATTTCACAACTGCTTCTCTTCACCACGGTTACAAGATAGGGTGCAAAATGTAAAGATAGTTGTACGTGTGAGGACCAGTCAAAAGTGTGAGAACCTGTCAGAAATCACTTTTTTCAGCCGTCTGGGTAGTCCCTATGCACAGTTTAGGCTTAAGTATACTATATGTGTGTGAGTTATATATATGTGCATGTGTATCTCTATGTTTGTGTACGTGTGTGTTTGTGTTATGTTGATTTTTAATGTAATATTTTTAAATATAATTATTCAGAAAGGCATGCGGCCTGAAAACCTGGGACATTACAATACAGATGGATACAGTCAGTCTACTAAAAAGCAACAATATGTGGATATCATCTTCATTTAAGGGGGGAAAATGTTTCATATTCATTCATCTTGGCCAGGGGTGTCCAAACTTGGTCCCTTAAGACTTGTGGACTTCAACTCCCAGAGTCCTCAGCCAGCAAAGCTGGCTGAGGAACTCTGGGAACTGAAGTCCACAAGTCTTAAAGAGACCAAGTTTGGACACCTGATCTTGGCTTTGTTTTGTATTTGGTATGAACTTGAAACTCCTTCGTTATTCCCTGCCCAAGGGGTGGAGGCGCGAGGAGCCTCACCAGGCGGCCCGAGGAAGGCGAGGATAGAACTGCTGGCCGGGCACGGCCAGCAGCCTCTTCGCGCTTGCCGCCGCCTCCCCTCCTTCATTATTCCCTGCCCGAGGAAGGCGAGGATAGAACTGCTGGGCGGGCACGCCAGCAGCCTCTTCGCTTGCCGCCGCCTCCTCCCCTCCTTCATTATTCCTGCCCGAGGAAGGCGAGGATAGAACCGCTGGGCCGGGCACAGCCAGCAGCCTCTTCGCGCTTGCCGCCGCCTCCCCTCCCTTCGTTATTCCTGCCCGAGGAAGGCGAGGATAGAACCGCTGGGCCGGGCACGGCCAGCAGCCTCTTTCGCGCTTGCCGCCGCCTCCTCCCCCGCTCCCTTCATTATTCCCTGCCCGAGGAAGGCGAGGATAGAACTGCTGGCCGGGCACGGCCAGCAGCCTCTTTCGCGCTTGCCGCCGCCTCCTCCCCCCCTCCCTTCGTTATTCCCTGCCCGAGGAAGGCGAAGAGAGAACCGCTGGGCCGGGCACGGTCAGCAGCCTCTTTCGCGCTTGCCGCCTCCCCTCCCTTCGTTATTCCTGCCCGAGGAAGGCGAAGATAGAACCGCTGGGCGGGCACGCCAGCAGCCTCTTCGCGCTTGCCGCCGCCTCCTCCCCTCCCTTCGTTATTCCTGCCCGAGGAAGGCGAGATAGAACTGCTGGGCGGGCACGCCAGCAGCCTCTTCGCGCTTGCCGCCGCCTCCCCTCCCTTCGTTATTCCCTGCCCGAGGAAGGCGAGGATAGAACTGCTGGGCGGGCACGCCAGCAGCCTCTTCGCGCTTGCCGCCTCCCCTCCCTTCGTTATTCCCTGCCCGAGGAAGGCGAGGATAGAACTGCTGGGCCGGGCACGGCCAGCAGCCTCTTTCGCGCTTGCCGCCTCCTCACCTGTTTCTCGATGGCTGTCACTGCTGCCACGCGTGTCTGACATGGGGAGGCGCGAAGAGCCTCGCCAGGCGGCCCGAGGAAGGCGAGGGTAGAACTGCTGGGGGCAGGCACGGCCAGCAGCCTCTTTCCCGCTCACCGCCTCCTCTGCCCCCTCCCTTCATTATTCCCCGCCCATGGGGAGGAGCCATATTAAATTATACTTCCAGAATTTGCTGCGGGCCAATAAAAACTGACCCGCGGGCCGTAGTTTGGACACCCCTGATCTATATGAAGCCGCTGGGTGAGGTACCAGCTGTACGCTGATGACACCCAGCTGTACTTTTCCACACCGGGCCACCCCAATGAAGCTATTGAAGTGCTGTCCCGGTGTTTGGAAGCCGTACGGGTCTGGATGGGGAGAAACAGGCTCAGGCTCAATCCCTCCAAGACAGAGTGGCTGTGGATGCCGGCATCCCGGTACAGTCAGCTGAGTCCTCGGCTGACTGTTGGGGGCGAGTCACTGGCCCCGATGGAGAGGGTGCGCAATCTGGGCGTTCTCCTGGATGAACGGCTGTCTTTTGAAGACCATTTGACGGCCGTCTCCAGGAGAGCTTTCCACCAGGTTCGCCTGGTGCGCCAGTTGCGCCCCTTTCTAGACCGGGATGCCTTATGCACGGTCACTCACGCCCTCGTGACGTCTCGCCTGGATTACTGCAATGCTCTCTACATGGGGCTCCCCTTGAGGGGCATCCGGAGGCTTCAGTTAGTCCAGAATGCGGCTGCGCGGGTGATAGAGGGAGCCCCTCGTGGCTCCCGTGTTACACCTATCCTGCGCAGACTGCACTGGCTACCTGTGGCCTTCCGGGTGCGCTTCAAGGTGTTGGTGACAATCTTTAAAGCGCTCCATGGCATAGGGCCGGGCTATTTACGGGACCGCCTACTGCTACCAAATACCTCTCACCGACCCGTGCGCTCTCACAGAGAGGGACTCCTCAGGGTGCCGTCAGCTAGGCAGTGCCGTCTGGCGACACCCAGGGGAAGGGCCTTCTCTGTGGGGGCTCCCACCCTCTGGAACGAACTCCCTCCAGGACTTCGTCAACTTCCGGACCTCCGAACCTTTCGTCGCGAGCTTAAAACACACTTATTCATCTGCGCGGGACTGGATTAGATTTTAAAGTTATGGGTTTTAAGGGGTTTTTATTATTTATACTATTTTTAAATTTGGCAATAGAATAAGTTTTTTAATTGTTGTTTTTAATCTGTATTTATATGTATTTTAACTGCCTGTGAACCGCCCTGAGTCCTTAGGGAGATAGGGCGGTATATAAATTTGAAAAATAAAATAAAATAAATAAATAAATAAATACCTAGTTGATATTTGGTTCAAAAAAAGCTATTTTGTATGTGGTTTGTTTTAAAAAAAATTCCCCCCAAAAAGGAAAGAATTAGATAAGCCCCTGAACTTGTTTTGTAGCAACCCAGTGACTTAGAGAATCTGACTTCCATAGAGAGGGGAAGGCTAATAGTATAGAATGGGGTTATATTTATTTTATCAGTATGATGTAGTAACATAATCTATGAAATATCTATGTACTGTTCCACATCCATAAGCAACCTTGCGTGGCAGCCACATACAAAGATTTAAAGAAAGATTAATAATAAAGTAAAGAAGTTTCATAATGATTTGACCAACCAAGAAACAAAAATATGTAGCATTTGATATGGAATAAAAAAGAAAATAAAGTCGATATCAAATGAGACCTGTTCCAGAAGGCTTTCCAAAGCAAGAGCACTTGCAAAAAAAGCTCTCTTTTTGTGATGAATCTGTCCTGTTAGCATTTAGAGAAAGATTTTCTCTGAAGAGTTTAGTGCATGATCATGATGACATGGACAGCTACTTCAAGAACTTGGGTCACAAAGCATTTAAAGCCCTCAATGTGGTTAATTATAAGCAGATATGGAGCTTTTCTGAGGAAATGGTGTATGTAAATGGCTGAATACGGGAAAGACTGTCAAAATTCTGATATATTCTGAAGCCAGTTTGGACTAATGGTTAAGGCACCAGGCTAGAAAGCAGGAGATCATGGTCCCACCTTAGGTATGAAGGCTGACTGGATGATTTTGGGCCAAGCACTTTCTCTCAGCCCAATTCATCCCACAGGTATTGTGGGGAAAGTAGGAGGAGGAAGGAATATTGTGTGTGTTTCCTGCCTTGAGTTGTTTATAAAAATAATAAAGGCAGGATATAAATAAATAAATACAATACAATACTAGCTTTGCAAATTGCAGTAAGCTTTGGTTGGTTTAAATGGTGTGTTGAATAAACAGCCATTGACTGAGTCTGCCCAGCATGCTAAACTGAAAGCCATGGTTTATAAATTATGGTGTCAAGTGTTACTCAATAAAGCAAGCCAGAAAAAAGCCATGGCTGTTGGGCTTAGTACCAGTTCATAGCTTTAGCCAATAAGATTGATTTGATTATTTGGTAAGAGTCTGAATCCTTTTGTCCCCCTCAAAAAATGGACAGCTGAATCAAAATCTATTCTAATCAAGGTTTCTGCAGATCAAAGGAGCTGCACATCATAAAGCCCTGCGTATGGCTGGAAGAGCAGAAACAGCTTATGTAGCAAACCACTTCTTGTAATTTGTCTGAAAGGGGAATAAACTTTTTAGAGAACCACTAGTGTGCTTCAGGTGGTTATCAGCCTAATCTTGCCAGAGAATATGCTTGCTTCTGCATCCCTTTCAAAGTTAGTGCTGTGTATTTTGACACTTCTTTATGAAGAAACCAATTTCTTTCTAGGAGTGAGATTTATGTTTAGCTGATGTCTGAGATAAGAGACAATTGCATCGGTATCGGAGCTTGGTAAACTTGCTTACTGCAGAATACAGTAGAGTAGTGGTATGAAAGGCATGGGACTGCTCTATTCCTTCTTGTTTCTTTTTGTTTCAATGCAGCTCAACTTTTGTTTCAAAGCACAATATGAAAGAGAGATCGTATAGTGCAGGGATCTCCAACCTTGGCAACTTTAAGCCTGGAGGACTTCAACTCCCAGAATTCTGGGAGTTGAAGTCCTCCAGGCTTAAAGTTGCCAAGATTGGAGAACCCTGGTATAATGGATAATGGAGTCACAAGCTGGTCACTGGGAATCAAGGGCAGAATCTCTGAGAACAAAAGCACATAATAAAACATTCTGACCCAAGTGCCAAAGTCAGGCACCGTGATATCACAACACAAGTTTCATGAAGTCTGATTTTAGGATGCGGGAGTGGAGGTATAATATGAATTTTATTTAACTGGATTTTTAATGTTGTACACTTCCAGGTATCACCATTTGAGAGTTGGGCAGCTATATAAATTTGTTCAATCCAGCAGTAATGTGGCAGGATTGCTTTAGTTTTTATTTTTTTTATTGTTATTAGCTGCCTGTGGTTAATGTGTGAACATGGGTGGCCATAAAAGAGTTTTAAATAAATACAATCCTTTTGACAGGTGGCTATGGCTAGAGTGGATTTCTGGCTAAAAATTTGCTTGATGGTGAGAAATAATGAAAGAAGCATGTTGAATTATTTTGGAATTGTCTTTGCAATTATCAGATTTGGAACTGCCTTCTTTCCATTCCCTTTTAGACTCAATAAATTTTGGAGAAGTTGCTCTACAGCCTCCCACGCTTACAGCAAAACCCAGAAAGAGCGTTATCAAAGACAAGGTACGTCATTTTATTGAGCAAAGTTCTACTTCTCTTTTCTAATTATGCCAGTGGCCATACAAGCATCTGTTATTGCTGTGGAAGGAATTTACCTGATCACCAGCTCAGAATAGGTTACTGATAGGTATTAAACGGTATTATGTTAAGCTAACTGTTCCTAGGGTTTTATGTTTTTTTAGACATCCTCTTCTTAAAGCTGGTTCTCTTCGGGATTGCTCTCAGATTCAATCCATATCCATTTTTCCTCTTCACAATTCTTCACCTATTTTTTCTTTCCTTCCAGGGTGATCAGAGGCAGCAACTTCTGCTAACGTCTCTTTTGGGCTCTGGCAGGAAAATCAGTGTTAAAAAATCAGGCCATGCCTCTCTCGCTCGCCAAAGGATCATTCAAGAGGAGAGAGAACGGGTTGTCCAAGCTTATCGGGATATAAAGAAAAGGAAACAGCAGCAGCAGCAGCCGTTGAAGGAAAGCTTTCTTGCTATAGACAAACTAAAGAAACCAGCCTGAGTTGGCAGAACGAATCTATCATTCCGAGAAACACAATGCCATTACAAACCAATTGTAGAACGACAACTAAGTCTACTTCTCCTTTCCACTTCCAGTGAGAGTAACCAGCAACACTGATAAGCAGATTAACAGCTCAGCAATACAAGTTTACACACTTTGTTTTTCTGAGCAGACCAAATTCTTTAAAAGGTGTTTCTTGTATCTCAGTTTGTTGAATTTGTAACATGGAAAAAAACAAAAAACCACTCACATTTCCACCCGCTACTTCCAAAAGGATTAGCAATTCAAATTGACTACAAGAATCACAGCTAGTTTTCAAGTACCAATCTATTTTGATGTTTCTCATAAGCCTCCTTCTGATGCTGAAGAAAACTGTTCTCCAGTTCAGGGGTCTCCAACCTTGGTCCCTTTAAGACTTGTGGACTTCAACTCCCAGAGCCCTCAGCCAGCAAAGCTGGCTGAGGGACTCTGGGAGTTGAAGTCCACAAATCTTAAAGGGACCAAGGTTGGAGACCCCTGCTCCAGTTGGACATTGCATTCCTTTTGGAATTTTTTTAAGTCGGTGTGTGTTTTCCCCATACCTGGATTGTCTAAAAAGTTTGTGGAAAAACCAAAACAATCCAGGCTGGGTTCCTCTTTGGAGTTTAGTTACCAGTTTCTGAATCAAAGTCAGAGATGTGTTGAGGGGCTTGGACCATTTTCTCCAAGATGTTATCGGAGGCAGATGAATTGGATTAAAATACGTATCTACACAAATGTGTCTTCTTGCTACAGTACTTTGCTGGTTCTGTTGTTAAAGATTTCCTTTCAGAAGAGAAAAGGGATTGCTACTCCAGGTACAGCTACTATATGGACATCCACCATTGAATACCAGCAGAAACTTTGATTGGATGGAAATCCTTAAGAGAGGATAAAGCAGAAGGCACACTTCCTTGGCAGAGGTTTAAGATGAAGGGGAGGAAGCAACATGCTTATTTTGCAGAGCATTTTTGACAACCTTAAGAGGGAAACAATTTTACCGTCTTTGTCTTTCCCTTCCAAACCCTGGTGCTGTTGTACAATAACAAGAACATGTATTGGCAAAAACCAATGAAAGAACTTAATAGAGAAATAAAGCGGCATTTTTGTACCCAGCAACAATCACTCTGTATTCTTGACTCTACAAGCCGGGGTTATGTTAAAAATGGTGTGAAAAATGACTTCCAAAAATAAAATAAAATCAAGTGTGTGTTTGTAGGATGAGGTTCTCAAAGCAAAGGTGACTGGCAAAGTGAGGTAGCAAAATTATGAACAGTCCATAAAAAGCAGAAATAGTTGGTTGATTGGAGGAGGGAGGAAATCAAAAATCTTTAGTTGAGAAATACAGTAAGATCAATACTGTATTGGGCAGAGTCTTGAGGGGTGGTTGGTCCTAATGAAGGTACTACTGGCGTGTGGGCTTTGGATGGTGCAGCACAGATTTGACAGTAGATGGCAGGATCTGTATGCAGTGAGCAATTCCTTTTCTTATGCAAGCTCTTTCTCTGAAGCAACCTTTTTTTTTCTTTTATAATGGAAGAATGTGGTACAGAGAACGTCCTGTTTAGATTTCCTGTAATTCCCCCTGCAATTATCTGTAGTTTTAATACAATTTCTGATGTTCCAGGATGAAGTTCCACTAAAACCTTTTTTAATGAAACATAGCCTGTAGTTTTCTGGTATCTCTGGGTCAGAAGTGGTATTCAGCAGGTTCTGACCAGTTCTGGAAATTTTGGGTAGTTCGGAGAACCAGTAAATACCACCTCTGACTGGCCCCTCCCCCATCTATTCTCTGCTTCCGAGTCCCAGCTGATCGGAAGGAAGTGGGGATTTTGCAGTAACCTTCCCCTGGAGTGGGGAGGGAATAGAGATTTTACAGTATCTTTCCCCTGCCACGCCCACCAAGCCACGCCCACCAAGCCATGCCATGCCATGCCCACAGAACCGTTAGTAAAAAAATTTGAATCCCACCACTGCTCTGGATGTATTTTATAGGTCAGTGATGGCAAACCTTTTGGGCTTGGGATGTAAAAATTCAGAAAACATCTAACCTGACTGCTGGCATGTCATATGCACACCCCAATAAAAGAGAAACCATTCTCTCTTTTCCCCACCTTCAATCTAGGCTACCCTAAAAATAGCACTCAGAGCGCGAAACTAGGCCTACAGTAAAGACTTGGACTTCAACCTCTGCTGCCCCTCAAACAGGCTGCCTTGCATTGTGCCGCAAAGCACAATTGCACCCATGGCCCAGTGCTTCCTAGGATCTGCCAGGTGTTGCTTATCTTCAAGTGGGGTTCCCTTTCCGTTGACAAGCCCCTGTGGCCTATCTGAGGCTGCTCTGGGTTGCACGAGGCCTTAATTCTTGCCGCAATTTTGCAGAATTCTCTTCTGCAGCCTCTGAAAACCAGGCGAAAACACCCCATCCTCCCATGATTTTTGGAGGCTCCGTATGCTGTGCGAGAACACACCCCTCTTGTGCATTGTTCTGAAGGCTATGAGAGAGCACATGCGGTCTCTGTAACCTCCGAAAAATCACTCAAGAACAGGGTGTGCTTTTGAGAATATTTATTGCCAGGTGTTAATGAACACAAGTGTGTCACCCAAAACGCCACGTCATCTTTGAGACGTGTGAGGTTTGCCATCACTGGTATAGGTACTAGAAAGGATATACTCTGGTTTCTCTGCTTCTTTCAGCTCTTTTCTGCGGACTGATCTTTATCAGATTTCTCAGCTTATCTTGAGATTTCTAAAACAGCTTCTACCTTTTGAATATTTGGAGAGCTGTTTACATGGGTGAGCACCTTGATTCCTTGAGAATGAGATACGATTGCTCCTACCGTGTTGCCACTTAAGACACAGTTCCCATTATCTTCACTGTCACGTAGTAAAAAGTGAGCATTCTTAAGAATGCAGCCTGGCAGCAACAGCATTTTAAAGCATTTAATTGTGTTTGGTCAGACTACTTCCATCAGTGAATGTCTTAACCGCCAGTTGGTATTTTAAAAAAAATAAAAAGGATGCTCCATTTGTTTCCCCAAACAAGATTGCAAAAAGTGAATGTTTTGTGTCAGTAGGCTATTTTAATGGAATATACTAATAGGCTTTAATAGGAATTTAGTCTGGAAAGAATTCGTTGCAATTCCAAAAAAAACCTGCAACCAAAGTATTCTAATAAAAATTGAACCAGCTGAACAGTTTTTTTTTTTTTAAATTTATATCCCGCCCTTCTCCGAAGACTCAGGGCGGCTTACATTGTGTAAGGCAATAGTCTCATCCTATTTGTATATTTATATACAAAGTCAACTTATTGCCCCCCCAACAATCTGGCTCCTCATTTTACCTACCTTATAAAGGATGGAAGGCTGAGTCAACCTTGGGCCTGGTGGGACTTGAGCCTGAGGTAATTGTAACTGCAGGCAGCTGTGTGTTAATAACAGGCTGCATTAGCCTGGTGAGCCACTTCCCAGCCCCTTTTGATCCTAAGTTCTAAACTTTGCCACAAAGTAATTGACTAAAGAGATAAATTTTCAAAAATGTGGAAGCTAAACAGGGAGTTTAATGGAGAGAGACCCAGATTTGGAATAAGAAGGAGAATCTCTGCTTTGCTGTGTACTTAAGGCTGGAACCTCATCTTTTATAGATAGGGATAAATCACATTTATGGGACACTTTTTAGTTGTGACTATGTAATGCTGCAGAAGCTAAAGGTAGTTGAAGGATATCTTACCCTGAGGAACCACCTGCTGTAACAGATCCATCTTGAAGTTTCCATAAAAAGAAATATGTAGACAGAATGAATTCCTACAGTTCATTTCCCCATATACTTAGACATTTCTAAAAAGCCATGGATCAGGAAGTTTATCCTAATGAACTGGAATTTATGGATATATTGTGAAGGCTTTTGGAAGAGAGCTTGTGAGGTAATCAGAGGGGAAGTGTCAAAGAAGACAAACGATGGAAAATCGTTCAGAG
Source organism: Ahaetulla prasina (assembly GCF_028640845.1). Classification (NCBI taxonomy): domain Eukaryota; kingdom Metazoa; phylum Chordata; class Lepidosauria; order Squamata; family Colubridae; genus Ahaetulla; species Ahaetulla prasina. The sequence continues at coordinate 138,768,198 of NC_080540.1, forward strand.
GGCCTGAAGTTGGATAGATATTCTGGAAAACTGAATGGAAAGTAACAATGGCACCTTTTAAAAACGTTTAAGAAGCACTATATGTTTTAGCAGTGCCAGTTTTACAGTCCAGGCAATGTCCAGTTCAGAAGAGAAGGAGGATACTCCCCTCCTCCTCCTCCTCCTCATCATCAGTGAGAGTCCTTTGTAACTTATTCCAAACTGATATATAAGTAAATAGAACAAATTATTAGATGAACATCAGAGAAGATGACTGATTAATTCTTGGACTGGGAATGTACCTGAAAATGCCAGTGCCATGAGCTAGTCTGAGAAGTTGAAAAACTTTCCCTACTGTTTGAAAGGAAACAGCATGGACGTTTTATTATAGGCCTATGGAGCCACCAGGTTTGCTATTAGCAAGAAGGAAGATAGGGCAGTAGTTTCAGGACCTTAGAAATCTAGAAAACTGACAGCACAAGTGCTGATTTTAAAACTAGCTGCTTCATGAATTTGTCCTATTGTTGTGTTGCTCTTTTTATAGTTTTTAATAATGCATTCTGTCTTAAAATTTAGGCAGAAAAAATGGACAAGTTTATGAAATCCTTGAATTATTTGTAAATATAATAAAGGCAGGATACAAATAAATAAATACAATTTCTAGATGTGTTACTGGTGTCTTTTGTCCTTGCTGCCTTCTTCAGGTCCCAGTATTTTCTAGCTTTAGCTGACTCAAGTGTTCCTTTTCTAGCGTTGTCTGAGATATAATGAAAAAAACTTAAGGCAGACATTTTTCAAGCCGTTTTTCAAGCCGTTCTTGCTAAAATGTTTTGTTTGATTATCGGGTGTCCTGAGCTGGATTCTATTTGTACAGGTAACAGAACAGAAGTGCAGTGTTTGCTATTTTTCCAGTCTGGGATTACACTGATTGTGGTTCTATGTGTTTGCCTTAAGCTGTTTTCAAAGACAAGCTGCCCCCTTGTGCAAACTTTCCCTCATACCCCACCTTTATGGCTGAAATTTTAGTTTGAGGGTTTGTTTGGAGCAGCACCATATCAACAGTTCCGAGGGGATATAAATGTATGTTAAGATGGAAAAATGTTCTAAAGGAATCCAAAACTCCAATGGATGTCTAAAGAAAATGACAGGTGGTGTGGAAGTGTAAATTAAGATGGTTTCTTTTTCCTATGTTCCCATGCAATGGGCATCTCTAAGTCACGTGGAAAATCAACATGCCAGAAATAAATTATGATCCTTATTTCATACAGGACACTGTTAGGAAAGTGCAGTTTGAAATTCAGGCAATTCTTTGTTTTTCTGATCTTGAGGGAAAAAATTATTCTAATGAATAAAAATGGACCTGCCAGAAAGTAAAGGACTTTCTTGTTCCATCCCTTGTTGATTCGACTTGGAGCTTCAAAATCATCAGTGGGGCAGAGACCTGGATTATGAGTCCTAGATTTATATTGCATGCTACTTGGCTGGTATTCAGAATGTGAGAGAGCAAGTGTGTTTCAAATTTACACTAGAATAGAATAGAATAGAATAGAATAGAATAGAATTCTTTATTGGCCAAGTGTGATTGGACACACAAAGAATTTGTCTTTGGTGCATACGCTCTCAGTGTACATAAAGAAAAATAAAATACATTCATCAAATATCATAAGATGCAACAGTGATAGTCATAGGTTACTAATAAGCAATCAAATCGTACTAGGAAACAAATAAAACAATATAAATCGTAAAGATACAAGCAACATGGTTATAGTCATAAGTGGGAGGAAATAGGTACTAGGAAGGATGAGAAGAATAATAGAGCTCCCAGCTTTATCCTTTGCTGCTTCCCCTTCAGCTGAGCCTGTCATTGCAGAGTTGGCTACTAGATTAAAAATAGGATCTTTGCAAGTACTAGCTTTTTAGGTTACAGGTAGTCCTCAATTTAACAACCATTCATTTAGTGACCAAAGTTACAGTGGCACTGAAAAAAGTAACATGTTCATTTTTCACATGTACGACCAGTGCAGCTTCCCAGTAGTCATGTGATCAAAACTCAGCTGATTGGCAATTGGCACGTATTGATGATGGAGTCATGTGATAACCTTTTGCAACCTCCTGACAAGCAAAGTCAGTGGGGAAATCAGATTTATTTAACAATCGTGAACTTAACTGCAGTGATTCCTGCCTGGGCAGGGGGTTGGACTAGAAGGCCTCCAAGGTCCCTTCCAACTCTGTTGTTATGTTATGTTATGTTATGTTATGTTATGTTATGTTATGTTATGTTATGTTATGTTATGTTATGTTATGTTATGTTATGTTATGTTATGTTATGTTATGTTATGTTATGCTATGCTATGTTATGATTCACTTAACAACTGGGGCAAGAAATGGGGCAAAACTTACTTAACAACTGTCTTGCCTAGCAACAGAAATTTTGGGCTCAATTGTGGTTGTAAACTGAGGACTACTTGTACTTAATCTGTAACTGTAACCAAGAACAATTGGATATGCTAATCTATAATATAATGTGTATACAACAGAAATTTGTAGTTTAGAGAAGCGGCAAATTTCCCTGGTTTAAGTACCTGTGTTTCCCCAAAAATAAGACCCTGTCTTGGCCTTATTTTTGGGGAGGTTTTATTATTTTGGGGCATCTGGAGCAAGATGGGGCTCCTCTTGCCATCTTACCTGATTTCCAGCTCTGCGTTTAAATATTTTCGGGGAGGGCTTATTTTCAGAGGGAGGCTTATTTTAGCACATGCGCTCAAAAGCCCAGTTGGGCTTATTATCAGAGGATGTCTTATTTTCAGGGAAACGGTATGTCTTTGATACGACTGGTATCTGGATTTAACATTCTAACAGCCTCTCCCCCCACACGCCTGGAGTCATGTGACTTCACTTTGGGCACTCAGTTACCAGACCGCATGTATGGCCATTTGCTCATGTGACCTTATTTAACAGCAGTGTTTCTGAAAACTTGCATTTATTTCCAGTTGTCAGCAAAACTGGCCCGAACAATGATCTGTTTAATGACTGTGACGTACACTTAACAACTACCTGAGAAAAGGACATGTAATCAGGTCGGTCATGTGGGTGAGCCCCATTTATGAATGTCATGAGTTATGACCTTGATGAGCATGCTCAATTACAATCATAGCTCCAGGACTTCCCGTATACTTTCCTTTAGGTCAAGCATGTAGTTGTCTTGGCAACAGTATGAAAGTGGTTTGCCATGTCTTCTCTTTGGATTTCCTCCCCCTCAACATTATTTGTGGTCTCCGATCCTGGTACTCACCAGGGCTGATCCTGCTTATCTATTTAAGAGTAGCATGTGCTGCCCCATAATTCATTTGTAACATGTAACAATGGCTAGACCAGGGGTGTCCAAACTTGGCCCCTTGAAGAGTGGTGGACTTCAACTCCCAGAATTCCCCAGCCAGTATGAACTATAAATATGAGCAAGCTGCTGGCTGGGGAATTCTGGGAGTTGAAGTCCACTACTCTTCAAGAGGCCAAGTTTGGACATCCCTGGGCTAGATTGATGGAGCATTTAAATAGGAAGGGGGTGAGGAAGAGGAGGGGAGGAGAAGACAGATTGGTTACACAGATGCAAGTTATTTATGAGGCAGATTACTGTTTAGATCCCACTTCAGCCTAGTCGCTCCTTGCATCCGATGACATGAGTTACAGCTCACTAAAGCTTAAGCTTTTAAATAAAATTTGTCATGAAAGGCTCTTCCAGACTCCTGATTTTCTACTTCCATGTGTTTGAATGGAGAGCCAAGCCATCCCCAGAATAACTCATTATGCAAATACCAGGTGTGCTCTGAAGGGGATGCTGCAAAACAACACAGCATGCAATGCAAATAAATGGCTCCCATGCCAGAAGGAAGGAAGGAGACAACCCTAAATTTTAATATGCCCTTCAGAAAGAAGTTCCTTTGTATAGAACTCTCTGTAGGACAGGGTTTCCCAAACTGGGAGGTGTACTTCTCTTTGGAGGTGCAGAGACAGTGCAGGGGAAGTGTGCACCTTTTACTTACATTATTATCATAAATCCACTTCCCCCTTGCAGCGTTTTCATTGTACCGATAAAGGAGAATATTTGTAGCTCAGAGTTGAAATGAGGGGTCCTTGGTGAGCTTTGAGCTTGGTTCTTTTTTTGCAGATCTTTCATTACCCAAACTAGGTACCGTCTTCAGAGCTATACCCGATAGATAACTCTGATGATGTTATCTAGTATGGGTAATGAAATATTTGCAAGAAAACAAGCAAGCTCAGAGAGCACCAAGGACCCCTGTTTTCATTGTTCATTTGGGTGTTTGGATTTTTAGGGGAGGTGTGTACATTATGATAATACTAAATGGAAGGGTGGTGGTAAAAAGTTTAGGAGCCCCTGCCCTGGATTAGAAGGTCTTTTTGCCGCATTCGGGATAGACATTTGCATTCTAAAATGTAGAGTTTGCCACATGAGTTGTTAGTGGCTTGAGGAACAACCTAGTGGCAATCGGTCCACCCAAGGTTTCTCTGCACCGATTCAAAGATTTCAAAATCCTCAAATCTTCTAGGACAGGGGTGTCAAACTCATGGCATCATGTGACATATCACAACTTTTCACCCCTTCACTGAACTGGGAGTGGGTGTGGTCAGCGCATGACGCATCCAGCCCACGGGCCGTGAATTTGACAACCCTGTTCTAAGAGAAGGTTTTTCCTTCATTACTACAAACCACTCATCAGAAAGTCTTGCCAAACTTAGAGGACCAGTTGCAAGTCCCTTCCTTCAGCACCATCATAATTTTGAACCGTCACTGAATGTTTGATTATAACTTGAGGACCACCTGTATTATAAAAACAACCTAACTGAATGATCTTTATGTCATTCCAATGAATTGCCAATTTTGTCTTAGTAGCTCCTTGTGAACTCCCATTACTTGCACCAGCTCCTGCCCATCTAGCAGTTCGAAATCAGGCAAATGCAAGTAGATTAATAGGTACCACTGTGGGAAGGTACCAGCATTCTTTGTGCCTTTGGCATATAGCCATGCTGGCCATATGACCACAGAAAATGTCTTTGAACAACGCTGGCTCACTCGGCCAAGAAATGGAGATGATAATTGCATCCTAGTGTCAGACATGATTGACAGGGAAATTTTTACCTTTTTTTTAGGAATACTTTGGGAGATTTTTAAAATATATTTCACTAATTTGACAATCTTTTAAGTCAATTTAAATATCCCTGTTGTGATAGCTAATGGGTTTGTGCATCATTCTCCAAAGGGGAAAAAAAATTATCCAGTTTTGGATAAAACAGGCTTGGGAAGCATTTTTAGGAGGTACATATAGAGTATATCTTTATTTTATCTTCATACCAGACTGACGAGGTAGATTGGGTTGAGAGTGAGGGACTGATTGAAGTTAATTCCTGATGTCCACGTTCATATGGAAACTTTAATTTGGGCCACCTTAGCCCTGTAAACATTAACAACTACATTACATTAACCGTGGTGGCTGTTACAGGCAATATTTCTGAGTAGTCTTGAGTTCCCACAGTGTAAACATCTAAAAAGAGGAGGCATGAACTTAAAGGCCAGGGATCTCCCAGGGCTTTCTGGAAAGGATCTCTCATGGGAGAGGTCAAATAATTAGCATGAATATTAATAATGTAATATTAAGCACCCTCTAAGGTCCCCCTTTTCCACAAGAAAATTGGAGTACTCAAAATCTCTCCCAATGAATTCAGTGGTGTTTGAAATTCAGTCCAGCAAAAGAATTCGCAACATGCCTAATATTTCCTTTGGGAGAGAGAGAGAGAGAAAGCTATAAATAAATAAGTCGCTGCTCGTGGAACACATTTCCATGGGGACATTGAGAAGGCCAACAGCACATATTTGGAGTACTTTTATGGAAGCGTTTGGTAGCAACATCGGGCCGCTTGTTGTTTGAACCTATTGCCAGTTTAGGAGATGGGTTTCCAACAACCCTCCCTCATAATTTTCCGTTGGTGAACTTCTTGTGCAATCTATAGCTAGCTAATGGCCTGTTGATCCGCTGAGCCTTTGTTTGCCTTCGCTTGCAGCTGTCCCTTCTCCATTAAGCAAACACAGTTCTGCCAAAGCAAGAAAAACACGGGAATTGCTGCTTCATTAGGCCTGCGGATGGAGTGTGTTCAATAGGCTATCGCAGAAGCTCCATTTTGATGGTAGAAAATCTGAAAGCAGGCAGACCCTTGGAGTTCCAGGATGCTTCTCTAGAGGGGGGTTGTTTAAATTGGGTCCTAATCTGTGTGCTAGGCTCCTATCCCATCTTGAAACTACATTTAGAGAAATGCTGGTCACCCCAGGTGCAATATTCACTAACCCAAGATTGATAACTTCGATCGTGTAGTCCTGAAAAGGCTAAGCATTGTCTCCTAACGTGAGTGTCTGCCAGCAGGAAGTTGGTTCCCTGAGTGCAGCTGAGAGCAGAGAGAAAGAAATAATTCTCCACGCATGACTGAAAAATAATTTTAAATATCCTGCAGGGAACGACTCTTTACAAATCATCCCATTAATTTCTTTGGTCACAGAAAATACTGAGGTCCGGAGGCCTTAAAAAGAGTATTTTACCTTTCCATGAACCTTGAATTGCCTGCCCCACTTTCCAAGGTTAATTCCTTGGATACTTTTAAGAATCTTATTGTAATCTGGTTGAATAATAATCCTTCAAACTAGACTTGGCTTCCTACTGTTAATTTTTCATTAAACAATGCTTCTTAACACCCTTCAGGAACAGAGGGATTTACTTCGTAAATTTGGGGCCTCCCAAAGGCAGAGTGCTTGTAAGAACTCATAAATCCTGACAGCAGCTTGTTCTTGGGTTGTTGGCGGGCATCCTTCAAGGCAAGCTGCTCTGCAAAATACAGAGAGTCCTCAATTTACGACCACAATCGAGCCCAACATTTCTGTTGCTAAGTTAGAAATTTGTTAAGTATGCTTTGGCCCACTTTACGACCTTTTTTGATGCATTTGTTAAGTGAATCACTGATGTTGTTAAGTTAGTAACACAGTTGTTAAGTGAATCTGGCTTCCCCATTGACTTCGCTTGTCAGAAGGTTGCAAAAGGTGATCACGCAACCCCAGGAATCCGCAACTGTCATAAATATGAGTCAGTTTCCAAACATCTGAATTTTGGTCATGTGACCACGGGAATGCTGCAATGGTCATAAGTGTGAAAAAAAATCATGCCGTTGTTTGAACCATCCATAAATGAATTGTTTGTAAGTTGAGGACTAGTGGGATAGATTGATCCTGACAGCCAAGGACTGTTTCTTCCATTTTGTTTGTTTGTGTTTTATGAGCCGTCGTGGCGCAGTGGTTAGAATGCAGTACTTCAGCCTACTTCTGCTGACTTCTGCTGACCGCAGCAGTTCGACAGTTTAACTCTCACCAGTCTCAAGGTTGACTCAGCCTTCCACCCTTCCGAGGTCGGTAAAATGAGGACCCAGATTGTTGGGGGCAATAGGCTGACTCTATAATAGAGTTAGCAATAGCAATAGCATTTAGATTTATATACCACTGCACAGTGCTTTACAGCCCTCTCTAAGCGGTTTACAGAGTCAGCTATATTGCCCCCAATAATCTGGGTCCTCATTTTACCGACCTCAGAAGGATGGAAGGCTGAGTCAACCTTGAGTCTGGTGAGATTCGATCTGCCAAACTGCTGGCAACCAACGATCAGCAGAAGTAGCCTGCAGTACTGCACTCTAACCACTGCGCCACCGCGGCTCATAATAACCCACTTAGAGAGGGCTGTAAAGCACTATATAAGTCTAAGTCAGTGGTTCTCAACCTTTATAGTGCTGCGACCCCTTTAATACAATTCCCCACGATGTGGCAACCCCAACCATAAAATTATTTTCGTTTTGAATTTATCGCGCCTGAAGCCAGATTAGGCTAGCGATTGGGAGTGATTGCAGCTGGCTTGAGAGGGAGACATCAGAGCAAAGATTTCTCTCTTTTTCAATTCATCGCGCCTGAAGCCGAATTCGGCTAGTGATTTGAAGAGCCTGCAGCTGGCTTGTGGAGTCAACCATTGGAGCGCGATTCTTCGACTTGCAAGTAGACTTCCCATATTTCCGATGGTCTTAGGCGACCCCTGGCAAATTTTTTCCCGAAGGCCATCACTCTGCTAAACAAATAATCCCCTCAACACTGTCAGACTATTTACTGAATCTGCACTACTATTAATCGTTTCATAGTTCCCATCACCAATCTCTTTCCACTTATGACTGTATGACTATAACTTGTTGCTGGCAATCCTTATGATTTATATTGATATATTGATCATCAATTGTGTTGTAAATGTTGTATCTTGATGAACGTATCTTTCTTTTATGTACACTGAGAGCATATGCACCAAGACAAATTCCTTGTGTGTCCAATCACACTTGGCCAATAAAATTCTATTCTATTCTATTCAAATCGTCATTCGACCCCCAAGGGGGTCCCGACCCACAGGTTGAGAACCGCTGGTCTAAGTGCTATTGCTGTTGCTATTGTGTTTTTATCACTGTTGTTATCCACCCAGAGCTGTAAGCTACGAAATGGATAACCGTATAAACCTTTTATATAAATACATAAAGGACTCCAAATTGAAAGCTCAGTTAGGATTACCGATGCACCGAAGGCCTGCTCGTAAATATGCAGGGCATTGTGAGATGTTCTCTTAAAAGGAATGTGGTTGGAAGGTTCTGTAGAAAACCATGTGTGTAAGTAGGTCAGGTTTCCTTGTTTAAAGACTTGCATTTTGCAGAGCTGATCTGCTTCTCCCCTGGAATAGTGGATTTTTTTTTTAATAATAATAAAAAAAGAGACATTCCTACCCTAGCTAAGAATGTCAAGTAACAGAATTGTCCTTTAGATTTCCTTTTTGGTATGTGAAATTGGCCACCTTATGAATTAAGTGTCACCATTCGTAATGAGTCTATCCTCCTTAGACAAACAAACCCTTTGCATGTCAGTAACAGTACAGGTAGTCCTCGACTTACAACAATTCATTTAGTGACCATTCAAAGTTACAGCACTGAAAAAATGACTTATGACTGTTTTCCACACTTGCGACCGTTACAGCCACCCAACGGTCACCTTATCAAAACTCAGGTGCTTGGCAAGTGACTCATATTTATGACAGTTGCAGTGTCCTGCGGTCACGTGATCACATTTTGTGACCTTCTGACAAGCAAAGTCGATGGGAAAGCCAGGTTCTCTTAACAACCATGTTACTAATTTAACAAGTGCAGTGATTCACTTAACGACTGTGGTAAGGAAGGCTGTAAAATGGGGCAAAACTCACCTAAGAAATGTCTCGCTTAGCAACAGAAACTTTTGGGCTCAATTGTGATCATAAGTTGAGGACTACCTGTACTTCACTTTGTCTTCTTTATGCCTTCCACAGAGTACCGGATGCTTGGAGCAGTTAAAAACATGTCTTTTTCTGATACCAAATTTGGATGATGAACTCTAAGAATAGAGTTATTGAAAATAGAGATAATATCATTATCTAGTAGGCACACACACATAACGATAAGCATTCTTTGCATAACTGTAAGATTTACATAAATAGGAAAGAAGAAATTGTTCAAAATGTCCTTCCTCTGCCCCCAGCCAAAATCTTTAGGAGAAGCTGAAAATCTTCAGTGGTCATAAAATATCACTACCAATTAAGATCATATGCTTCAAAGGTCTAACACAGTGCATTGCTTTCACTACTTTATTTTATTTTTAAATAAAATTTGCTTAGTGTTGTGTTTTAGTTCCTTACTTTCCTGTTTCTAACATAAAACACAGGTAGTTTCCACATCAATATTTTTATAATTATTTTCAAAGCAGGTGTGAAGACCTGGTCTCCCCAAAGCCAGATCTGATATGTGTTGGAGCCTTTCGGCTATGTTGGACTTCCACGCCCATTATCTCCATTCAGAATGGTGAATGTAAATTCCCATTCTAGTAGGTTCTCTATCATTGAACAAAAGACAAATTATGATGCCAAACCCTTGACTTCCATACCTTACATACATAATTTGATACAGAGTTGTACAGAGATAAGAAAAAGAATAAACTACACTTTAAAAAAAAACTTGATTGGATGCCTCCACTCCAGACTGGCTGTGAACTGCCACTAAATTGCCAGCTGGCATCGCTTTGTAGTCAGCGCAAATTCGGACCAAACCGTCCGGTTTGACTGGGGTTACTATGGGTGTCTCCCATTTTGCATGGTCGACGGGGACTAATATTCCCTGGCTTACTAACTTGTCCAATTCTCGGTCAATTTTAGGTTTTAGGGCGAATGGGACCCTCCTAGCCTTCCGGTTTGGCTCTGCTTCGTGCAGAAAGCAGCTATGATTTAGCTGCTGACTCCCTAGTCTGTAAAAGCTGTTAGGACATCGTAAATCTGAGTCCAACAGCTTGTATTCTTTCCTTCGGGCGAAGGAGGAAAGCTGAGCAATTAGATTTGAGGTTGAGATGCCCTAATCTGGTGGGAAGTTCTCCTTCTATAATCTGATAAGCTCCGGGCTAGGAGAGGCACTTGCCTTCATGGCAAACAAACGAAGCATCCAACTGCCACGACAAGAATTGATTTAATGATGGATTTAAACGTGGACGGAGCAAAAACTGGAGTTCTAACATCTGCTTGTAAGAAGATTGTGAAACCCTGAGGATTTATTGGCTGCGAAGATAGGAGAGAAGAAAGCAAATGGCGGTTTTGTGGAATGTGTGCTCTGAAACGAAAGTAGAAATGCTTACTAACAGCTAGTGTTGAAGTAGAAGAAAGAAGATACATAGAAACATACTGACTAAACGGAAGATATGAGAATTTTATGATTTATATTTTCTCTTTTGGGCTTGACTTGTTATATATATTTTAAATGGCTTTTAAGCCAATAGTGCCAAAAGTGTGTTGAAAAGAAGATATATAGGAAGATACTGACTAACTGGAAGAAATGAGAATCTTATGATTTATATTTTTTCATCTTCCTTGGGATTATAGATTTAAAAGATAGGGTGTTTTTTTTTTTTGAAATTTTCTTTTAAAATTTTTTTTCTTTCTCTTTTTTGGTTTATTATTAAGCTATCCTTTTTTTTTAAAATGGCCTTTAAGCAAATAGTGCCAAAAGTTATTAAAAACTTTGAAATTTCAGCTGAAATTTCCCAGGCAATTCTTGAATACGTCCTCGAACTCCTTCAATAGTTCGTCTCTGAGGATGACGTCGCTCCTGTGGACCCCGGTCACTCCCATGCCCAAAGCTCGGAACCAGTCCAACCCTAGCAAACTCGGTAGAGTTCTGTTTACTATGGTGATTGGCAGGGTCTTTGTGAATTGTCCATATTTGACTTGGACGGCTGTAGCTCCTCGAACAGGGATCCGATTCCCCTGGTAGTCCTGCACCCTCAGCTTCTGGGTTTGTAGCTGACGTTTAGCGATCGCTGGCAAGTCTCTCACGATGGTGTCCCAGGACCTAATGGTGATTGACGACCCAGTGTCTACTTCCATGGGACACGGCACCCCTTCAACGTAGACTTGGGTAAATATCTTCTTCTCTAGTCGTGTCGATGCGTGGCCCACTCTCACAGTGGTCTGGTTTAACTTCGCGCCCTTTTTAAATGGACCAATCCCTGGCCGCTTCGCTGCTCCCACGCTCTGATTGGTCGGTTTGAATTTTTGGCGGGAAGGTTGAAACTCGGCATGCCCGAGCTATGTGTCCTTTTTTCACACCGACAAACCGCATCCTTGAATCTGCAGTTTTGCCGTTGGTGTTGCCCCCACAACTCACACATTCGTCGGTCACCTCTCCAGCCTCCCAGTGTGGAACACCTCTTCCTCTTCCTCACCTTCCGATTCGGCATGGACTTCCTCGCTGTGGACCGGTGTAGTCTTTGTCCCGGCACCTTGCGCGTTTGGCTTTTGCAAGGTCTCCGCCGCCTTGGTGGACATTTCATGAGCTCTGGCTTCATCCAGGGCTATCGCTAGAGTCAGGTTGCTTTTAGACAGCAGCCGCCTTTGTAGTCTGATGTCTCTGACCCCACAAATGAGCTGTTTGAGTAAGGAGTCCTCCAAATCTCTGTACTCGCAGTGGTTTGCGGCTTTCCTCAATGCGGCCATGTACACACTTATTGATTCGCCTTCTCGCTGTACCCATTGCCTCAATTCGAACCGTTGGACGAACTTTGAGGGTACCGGTGCGTAGTGCGCTCGAAGTGTTGTTTGTAGTGTCTGCCACGGTACCGATTGTACCGGCGTTGGTTCTGAGAGTGACTCCGCCGTATCGAAGACCTCTGGACCGCAGTGGCTCAGGAAGTATGCTCGCTTCCGATTGTCCGAGACTCCCTGTAGTTCGTTCGCTTCGAGGAAACACTCGAAACGAGCCATGTACGACCCCCATTTTTCCTTGGCTGGGTCAAATGGCGCTGGCGGCGTGTAGCTGGACATCGCTATTTTCCGCCTTCGCAAACTGGCTGGGTTAAGGAATTCCTGGTTCCTTCAGCTCTTTCTTTTGATCTCACTGCCCCAACATCCCACCTTCATCGCCAATGTTAAGTTCGGGCAATGAAGAGGCAGGAGACCAACGAGTGGCAACAGCACTTTAGTTTATTGTGACCCAGCAAAAGACAACCGGCAAAAACCCCTCTTTAAATACTCTTTTGGCTGAGGCTTCAACCAATCAGCAACGTGCAATTTTCCCGCCCAAAATTCCCTCTCGAAGTTCAAAATACATTACAGTGGCGACCCCTTTAATACAATTCCCCATGATGTGGCGACCCCAACCATAAAATTATTTTTGTTTTGAATTTATCGCGCCTGAAGCCGTATTGGCTAGCGATTGGGAGTGATTGCAGCTGGCTTGAGAGGAAGAGCAAAGATTTCTCTCTTTGTTAATTCATCGCACCTGAAGCCGAATTCGGCTAGTGATTTGAAGAGCCTGCAGCTGGCTTGTGAAGTCAACCATTGGAGCGTGATTCTTCGACTCGCAAGTAGACTTCCCATATTTCCGATGGTCTTAGGTGACCCCTGGCAAATCGTCATTTGACCCGCAAGGGGGTCCCGACCCACAGGTTGAGAACCGCTGGTCTAAGTGCTATTGCTGTTGCTATTGTGTTTTTATCACTGTTGTTATCCACCCAGAGCTGTAAGCTACGAAATGGATAACCGTATAAACCTTTTATATAAATACATAAAGGACTCCAATTGAAAGCTCAGTTAGGATTACCGATGCACCGAAGGCCTGCTCGTAAATATGCAGGGCATTGTGAGATGTTCTCTTAAAAGGAATGTGGTTGGAAGGTTCTGTAGAAAACCATGTGTGTAAGTAGGTCAGGTTTCCTTGTTTAAAGACTTGCATTTTGCAGAGCTGATCTGCTTCTCCCCTGGAATAGTGGATTTTTTTTTAATAATAATAAAAAAAGAGACATTCCTACTCTAGCTAAGAATGTCAAGTAACAGAATTGTCCTTTAGATTTCCTTTTTGGTATGTGAAATTGGCCACCTTATGAATTAAGTGTCGCCATTCGTAATGAGTTTATCCTCCTTAGACAAACAAACCCTTTGCATGTCAGTAACAGTACAGGTAGTCCTCGACTTACAACAATTCATTTAGTGACCATTCAAAGTTACAGCACTGAAAAAATGACTTATGACTGTTTTCCACACTTGCGACCGTTACAGCCACCCAACGGTCACCTTATCAAAACTCAGGTGCTTGGCAAGTGACTCATATTTATGACAGTTGCAGTGTCCTGCGGTCACGTGATCACATTTTGTGACCTTCTGACAAGCAAAGTCGATGGGAAAGCCAGGTTCTCTTAACAACCATGTTACTAATTTAACAAGTGCAGTGATTCACTTAACGACTGTGGTAAGGAAGGCTGTAAAATGGGGCAAAACTCACCTAAGAAATGTCTCGCTTGGCAACAGAAACTTTTGGGCTCAATTGTGATCATAAGTTGAGGACTACCTGTACTTCACTTTGTCTTCTTTATGCCTTCCACAGAGTACCGGATGCTTGGAGCAGTTAAAAACATGTCTTTTTTTGATACCAAATTTGGATGATGAACTCTAAGAATAGAGTTATTGAAAATAGAGATAATATCATTATCTAGTAGGTACACACACATAACGATAAGCATTCTTTGCATAACTGTAAGATTTACATAAATAGGAAAGAAGAAATTGTTCAAAATGTCCTTCCTCTGCCCCCAGCCAAAATCTTTAGGAGAAGCTGAAAATCTTCAGTGGTCATAAAATATCACTACCAATTAAGATCATATGCTTCGAAGGTCTAACACAGTGCATTGCTTTCACTACTTTATTTTATTTTAAAATAAAATTTGCTTAGTGTTGTGTTTTAGTTCCTTACTTTCCTGTTTCTAACATAAAACACAGGTAGTTTCCACATCAATATTTTTATAATTATTTTCAAAGCAGGTGTGAGGACCTGGTCTCCCCAAAGCCAGATCTGATATGTGTTGGAGCCTTTCGGCTATGTTGGACTTCCACGCCCATCATCTCCATTCAGAATGGTGAATGTAAGTTCCCATTCTAGTAGGTTCTCTATCATTGAACAAAAGACAAATTATGATGCCAAACCCTTGACTTCCATACCTTACATACATAATTTGATACAGAGTTGTACAGAGATAAGAAAAAGAATAAACTACACTTTAAAAAAAAACTTGATTGGATGCCTCCACTCCAGACTGGCTGTGAACTGCCACTAAATTGCCAGCTGGCATCGCTCTGCTATTCTTCATGGGACAAAACTTTTAATCATGACCTTGACTGAGAACACAAACATTCTGCATATCCGTGATAAGCCAAAAACTTTTAAGCTCCAAAGAACATCAAAAATTGAGTTCAAGCTTATCTGTGGACCAGAGCTCAGAGTTTTTAAAGCTTGTCGTGGTCTTAAAATTGCAGTTTTATAACTGATGACACAACAGTTTGCAGTGTCCCACCTGTCACTGCAGTTAAAAATTCAAGGCTCAGCACATTTTTCACGGTAGCTCGACTGAAATTTCAAGGATCGGCTTATCCATGGATGGACTTTTCCACACAATGCATATAATTATCTGAATGGTTAAGGGTTTGATTCTTAATTTAGCAAACAATATGACTTTTGTTAAATATACCTTCAGGATATTTAAAACACTAATTATTTCAATAGCATATTAATTGAGTCAGATGCCAGACTTTGGTTTTAAAGTCTCTACTCGGTAGACGACAATTCAATTTTAAGGTCTGCTGAACCAACATGTCCCTGAAAAATGTCAGCTTTCATGGCTGTGAGTCTAATAACTGCTGGGTTTTGTATTCGTGGACGTCTATTACTTATTGGTGGGTGCAAATTCCAGCTTCAGATCTCACTGTCACAGGTTAAAATGGCCTCAGCAGAAGCAAGAGAACTATCCTTGAAACTAATATTGGTCTCATCTAAGTTGATTTGCTGGGCCAGTGGTATGGTATACATTCTCCAAAGCTTGTTTGTAACGAAGAGTCTGAAATGGATGGGTGCCAGCGCTTAACTGGTCATTTCTGAGGTCTAATCCATTCCTGGTGCCTGACTCTACGACCACCCTTCCTTCCATGGCATGAGGCCTTTATTGGTGCATGTGGAACTCTCCTGCAATTTGCATGCTTGTTCCAGTAGTTTCAGTCTTAGGGCAAGCCAGGGTCACCCTTTTAGGAAATAAATCTGAGAGTTGTGGAAAAGAAATAATCTCAAGGAAACAGTGTGTGTCCTGGTCTTTGGTGATGGGTCAGCACTTATTGCTGGCAGGAATTGCGGTCCCAAGCCAGACGCCGTTGCTACTGTTTAAGGGTGACCGCTTCTTTTAGAAGTAGCTGCCGCCAGTCTGCTTGGAATGCTGCAGCACACAAGTTGTCCATGCCAAGTTGGAATGGGCCAGTTTGGGCACAAAGGCAGAAGTCGGAAATGTACTTCCCTAGGTATTTTTCATAATGTTTCCTGAAAACAAATCTCTGTAATACTCCTGTCCATGGAGCCTAAGTTCCTTATCCTTTGAATTGTGGAAGAACTTGCTTTATTCAGTTTGTTAGTTCAGTTGCCTGTCATGAAATGACTTACAAGCAGTCCTAAATCTTTGGTTGTAGATAAAGGAGGTCAATATAATTGTCATGGTATGTTAGGCAAACTAGGTGAAGAGCCATCATGCTTGGTGTATATACTGTGTGGTCAAGTTCCATTCCTTTCTCCTGCCATCTCTCAAGATTTAACTTCTGGAAAATTAGGAGAAGAAGCTCAGCAGTGATATATTCAGGGCACATACACACATACATACACACACACACACACACACACACACACATCCTTTATACAAAGCATTCAGAGAATTGGTGTATTTTTTTCAGTCAACTAGATCAGGGGTCTCCAACCTTGGTCCCTTTAAGACTTGTGGACTTCAACTCCCAGAGTTCCTCAGCCAGCTTTGCTGACTCTGGGAGTTGAAGTCCACAAATCTTAAAGGAACCAAGGTTGGAGACTCCTGAACTAGATTAAGTAAATAAAGTTTCTTTTTTTATATATATATATAAAAGTTTTATTTTTACATTCATATCCAACAACTCATCCAATGTACAGTCATATATAATTAGTCGGGCTTGCCCAGTCACCACCCCCTCCTTTTAACTCTCTTCCCTCTTCTACCTTCTTCTACTTTCCAGACCTTCCTCCCCTTCTCTTATCTACATCCTCTCCTCCCTCCACCCTATATCTTCCTTCTCCCTCTTCTACCCCTCTTCCTTCCTCTTCTCCCTCTTCTCCCCCTCTTCTCCTCTTTCCTACCTCCTACTCTCTCCTCTTTTCTCCCTCCCCACCATTCTAAAATGGTAGCTGGGCAGACCCGACCCTACATTAATTATATTTATACATCTTCAATAATCCCTGTACATTAACCATCACTCCATCCTCTACCCTCACCCCCCAATTCCCTCCCCTTACACCCCCGACTTCCCAGAACAAAATGCAGGGTATCAAAACTAACGATCATAATCCAAAATAAATCCTAAATTATAATCTCTAGTCACTCCACACATAATCACACTCTAAATTCCCCTCTCCTTCAGAAATATATCTAATACAAAATATTTCCTAAATTTACTCATATGCTATTCAATATTTTTTTATCTGATACTTATTTTGAATATAATCAATCCACATTTTCCATTCTAAAATATATTTTTCTATAGTATATATATATACTATAATATATATATACTATTATAATATATTCTATAATATATTTTGTATAGTCTTTCAAATAAGCAGAAATTTTTGCCATTTCTGCCAGATTTGATACTTTGAGTGTCCATTCTTCAATTGTAGGTAATTCTTCTTTCTTCCAATATTGAGCAATCAAAAGTCTTGTGGCTGTTATTAAGTTCAAAATCAATTTAGTCTCTATAGCTGTACAATCCATAATTATTCCAGTAAATAGAGTTTCTTGAACTGTAATTCAATCTGTAATCTTTCATTTTATATAATAATGAGGCCTAACACTGGTCTATGATTTGTACTCTGCACAAATTATACAGAGTCCCTTGGAACATATTTAGGTTGTCTTGTTTATACTCTCATGAGCCCATATGGTTTAGTTACTCCCTTTTGGGGAGATCGCTGATGTGAGGTGAACGTAATCTATTCCATTATCTTCTTGCCCTAGCATTTGAAATTTACCAAAGGCATGAAAAAAAAAGGGGGGGGGAGGAGGAGGAGGCAAACTCAGGCATGAGAAACATGCATCCAAAAACTAATTCTCTTGGTCAGAAGCTTTTACAGAGAGTAGACTGCTGACAACCAAGCTGTGCTACCGAATCTTAACCAAACAGGAGACTCAAGTCCTGTTTGTGTGTGCAAAACAGTTCTTCTTTCTACGTCATGGGTTTTATTATTTGGAGAGGTGCTATCGGAAATTCATATTCTCTTGACTTTGAACTACAGATCCCAAGATTCCTTGGGAATGAGAAAACTAGCATCTAATTTTGCAAGTAATTCAAGATGGATTAAATGCCTAACCAAATTGCTGTGATTTCCAAATTTCAGGAAAGTTGCCTTATTTCTCCTGGCAGTGGGATCTTGCTAATTTAAGAGAGTGAAGCCCAGGGGAGAAGACGTGAGAGTGGAAATTTCAACTCTGTTCTGGCCATCTTTAGTTCTTCTCTATCCCCATCCCCAGCACCACCTTGGAATTGAAACTATTATAGCTCCTGCATCAGTTGCTACACTACCTTCATCCCCTTTTCATGTGGTATAATCAGTGGTGGGATTCAAATAATTTAACAACCGGTTCTCTGCCCTAATGACCAGCTGAGTAGGTGTGGCTTGGTGGTCATGTGACCATGTGGGCGTGGCCAACTCAACATCACTCACGTCGATGCGTGCTTCGCCTTAGCTGTTACAATGTAATAAAGAGAGGCAGTTTCTGTAAGCAGGGCAATAAAGATTAGGCTAGAAACAACACCAGAATGTTTCCTTCCTGCCTTCCTTACAGGATTAGCCCTGTAAAGTGAAAAAAAACAAAATAAGATTTCTTCCAACACCCGGTTCTCTGAACTGCTTAGAAAGTTAACAACCGGTTCTCCCGAATAGGTGCGAACTGGCTGAATCCCACCACTGGGTATAATCCCACACAAGTGTCTTATTATTGCCACAACCTTTCCATGGCCAAAAACAGTGCCTTGTTTCCAAGGAAATCTTTTTTAATCCTTAATGTTGCGATAAAGCGTGATTCTCTTCCAGCCTTGTTTGTGCAACTTGTTTTAAGGTCATTTAGCTTAACTTAAACTGAAAGCATTTGGGAGGTAACTTACCCATTTTTTGGAGCGCAACATTTCTAGGAATCGGGAGAATAAGAATTTATGTTAGATCATTTCCTGTAATGTATTGCCCTTCAATTCTGAGAGACGTCCCCCATTATAAACTTGTCCAGGAAACATTGCTGGTGATTTGTAGCAGGGAAAAACTCAGATGCAGTACAGATAGTCCTTGGCCTGCTGACCACCAAGCTGTGCTACTGAATCCCAACCAACTAGAGTGATCGTTCAAAGTTACAACAACACTGAAAAAAGTGACTTATGACAATTTTTCACACTTACGACTTTTGTCACATCCCCAGGAACATGTGATCAAAGTTCAGATGCTTGGCAACTGAGTCACATTTATGACGGTCGCAGTGTCCCAGGGTCATGTGATCCCCTTTTGCAACCTTCTGACCAGCAGACTTAGGGGCCGTGATAGGTCAGGCTGTAAGAAGCCTGTTATTAGAACACAGCAGCCTGCAATTACTGCAGGTTCAAGCTTATCTGTGGACCAGAGCTCAGAGTTTTTAAAGCTTGTCGTGGTCTTAAAATTGCAGTTTTATAACTGATGACACAACAGTTTGCAGTGTCCCACCTGTCACTGCAGTTAAAAATTCAAGGCTCAGCACATTTTTCACGGTAGCTCGACTGAAATTTCAAGGATCGGCTTATCCATGGATGGACTTTTCCACATAATGCATATAATTATCTGAATGGTTAAGGGTTTGATTCTTAATTTAGCAAACAATATGACTTTTGTTAAATATACCTTCAGGATATTTAAAACACTAATTATTTCAATAGCATATTAATTGAGTCAGATGCCAGACTTTGGTTTTAAAGTCTCTACTCGGTAGACGACAATTCAATTTTAAGGTCTGCTGAACCAACATGTCCCTGAAAAATGTCAGCTTTCATGGCTGTGAGTCTAATAACTGCTGGGTTTTGTATTCGTGGACGTCTATTACTTATTGGTGGGTGCAAATTCCAGCTTCAGATCTCACTGTCACAGGTTAAAATGGCCTCAGCAGAAGCAAGAGAACTATCCTTGAAACTAATATTGGTCTCATCTAAGTTGATTTGCTGGGCCAGTGGTATGGTATACATTCTCCAAAGCTTGTTTGTAACGAAGAGTCTGAAATGGATGGGTGCCAGCGCTTAACTGGTCATTTCTGAGGTCTAATCCATTCCTGGTGCCTGACTCTATGACCACCCTTCCTTCCATGGCATGAGGCCTTTATTGGTGCATGTGGAACTCTCCTGCAATTTGCATGCTTGTTCCAGTAGTTTCAGTCTTAGGGCAAGCCAGGGTCACCCTTTTAGGAAATAAATCTGAGAGTTGTGGAAAAGAAATAATCTCAAGGAAACAGTGTGTGTCCTGGTCTTTGGTGATGGGTCAGCACTTATTGCTGGCAGGAATTGCGGTCCCAAGCCAGACACTGTTGCTACTGTTTAAGGGTGACCGCTTCTTTTAGAAGTAGCTGCCGCCAGTCTGCTTGGAATGCTGCAGCACACAAGTTGTCCATGCCAAGTTGGAATGGGCCAGTTTGGGCACAAAGGCAGAAGTCGGAAATGTACTTCCCTAGGTATTTTTCATAATGTTTCCTGAAAACAAATCTCTGTAATACTCCTGTCCATGGAGCCTAAGTTCCTTATCCTTTGAATTGTGGAAGAACTTGCTTTATTCAGTTTGTTAGTTCAGTTGCCTGTCATGAAATGACTTACAAGCAGTCCTAAATCTTTGGTTGTAGATAAAGGAGGTCAATATAATTGTCATGGTATGTTAGGCAAACTAGGTGAAGAGCCATCATGCTTGGTGTATATACTGTGTGGTCAAGTTCCATTCCTTTCTCCTGCCATCTCTCAAGATTTAACTTCTGGAAAATTAGGAGAAGAAGCTCAGCAGTGATATATTCAGGGCACATACATACATACATACACACACACACACACACACACACACACACACACATCCTTTATACAAAGCATTCAGAGAATTGGTATATTTTTTTCAGTCAACTAGATCAGGGGTCTCCAACCTTGGTCCCTTTAAGACTTGTGGACTTCAACTCCCAGAGTTCCTCAGCCAGCTTTGCTGACTCTGGGAGTTGAAGTCCACAAATCTTAAAGGAACCAAGGTTGAGACTCTGAACTAGATTAAGTAAATAAAGTTTCTTTTTTATATATATATAAAAGTTTTATTTTACATTCATATCCAACAACTCATCCAATGTACAGTCATATACAATTAGTCGGGCTTGCCCAGTCACCACCCCCTCCTTTTAACTCTCTTTTCTCTTCTACCTTCTTCTACTTTCCAGCCCTTCCTCCCCTCCCCTTCCCTTATCTACATCCTCTCCTCCTTCCACCCTACACCTTCCTTCTCCTCTTCTACCCCTCTTCCTTCCTCTTCTCCTCTTCTCCCTCTTCTCCTCTTTCCTACCTCCTACTCTCTCCTCTTTTCCCCCTCCCCACCATTCTAAAATGGTAGCTGGGCAGACCCGACCCTACATTAATTATATTTATACATCTTCAATAATCCCTGTACATTAACCATCACTCCATCCTCTACCCTCAACCCCCCCAATTCCCTCCCCTTACCCCCTACCCCCGACTTCCCAGAACAAAATGCACGGTATCAAAACTAACGATCATAATCCAAAATAAATCCTAAATTATAATCTCTAGTCACTCCACACATAATCACACTCTAAATTCCCCTCTCCTTCAGAAATATATCTAATACAAAATATTTCCTAAATTTACTCATATGCTATTCAATATTTTTTTATCTGATACTTATTTTGAATATAATCAATCCACATTTTCCATTCTAAAATATATTTTTCTATAGTATATATATATACTATAATATATATATACTATTATAATATATTCTATAATATATTTTGTATAGTCTTTCAAATAAGCAGAAATTTTTGCCATTTCTGCCAGATTTGATACTTTGAGTGTCCATTCTTCAATTGTAGGTAATTCTTCTTTCTTCCAATATTGAGCAATCAAAAGTCTTGTGGCTGTTATTAAGTTCAAAATCAATTTAGTCTCTATAGCTGTACAATCCATAATTATTCCAGTAAATAGAGTTTCTTGAACTGTAATTCAATCTGTAATCTTTCATTTTATATAATAATGAGGCCTAACACTGGTCTATGATTTGTACTCTGCACAAATTATACAGAGTCCCTTGGAACATATTTAGGTTGTCTTGTTTATACTCTCATGAGCCCATATGGTTTAGTTACTCCCTTTTGGGGAGATCGCTGATGTGAGGTGAACGTAATCTATTCCATTATCTTCTTGCCCTAGCATTTGAAATTTACCAAAGGCATGAAAAAAAAAGGGGGGGGGAGGAGGAGGAGGCAAACTCAGGCATGAGAAACATGCATCCAAAAACTAATTCTCTTGGTCAGAAGCTTTTACAGAGAGTAGACTGCTGACAACCAAGCTGTGCTACCGAATCCTAACCAAACAGGAGACTCAAGTCCTGTTTGTGTGTGCAAAACAGTTCTTCTTTCTACGTCATGGGTTTTATTATTTGGAGAGGTGCTATCGGAAATTCATATTCTCTTGACTTTGAACTACAGATCCCAAGATTCCTTGGGAATGAGAAAACTAGCATCTAATTTTGCAAGTAATTCAAGATGGATTAAATGCCTAACCAAATTGCTGTGATTTCCAAATTTCAGGAAAGTTGCCTTATTTCTCCTGGCAGTGGGATCTTGCTAATTTAAGAGAGTGAAGCCCAGGGGAGAAGACGTGAGAGTGGAAATTTCAACTCTGTTCTGGCCATCTTTAGTTCTTCTCTATCCCCATCCCCAGCACCACCTTGGAATTGAAACTATTATAGCTCCTGCATCAGTTGCTACACTACCTTCATCCCCTTTTCATGTGGTATAATCAGTGGTGGGATTCAAATAATTTAACAACCGGTTCTCTGCCCTAATGACCAGCTGAGTAGGTGTGGCTTGGTGGTCATGTGACCATGTGGGCGTGGCCAACTCAACATCACTCACGTCGATGCGTGCTTCGCCTTAGGGTTAACCAGAGAGGCAGTTTCTGTAAGCAGGGCAATAAAGATTAGGCTAGAAACAACACCGGAATGTTTCCTTCCTGCCTTCCTTACAGGATTAGCCCTGTAAAGTGAAAAAAAACAAAATAAGGTATCTTCCAACACCCGGTTCTCTGAACTGCTTAGAAAGTTAACAACCGGTTCTCCCGAATAGGTGCGAACTGGCTGAATCCCACCACTGGGTATAATCCCACACAAGTGTCTTATTACTGCCACAACCTTTCCATGGCCAAAAACAGTGCCTTGTTTCCAAGGAAATCTTTTTTAATTCTTAATGTTGCGATAAAGCGTGATTCTCTTCCAGCCTTGTTTGTGCAACTTGTTTTAAGGTCATTTAGCTTAACTTAAACTGAAAGCCTTTTTTAAAAACATGATCCAGGAATTTCTGGCGGAAAACTAGGGAGTTTTAAATCTAACCAAAAAAAAGTAATTAAGTAATAATAAATAAATGCACATTTCTTTTCTCTAGAATACAGCAGAATCCTTTTGCCCAGCATTCTATCAGCACTATTTCCACTGGGGGTAGGGATGAGTGGAACAACTTCTGTCTATCAGATTGTTTGACTTGATATCATTATAAAATAAATGCACATTTCTTTGCTCTAGAATACAGCAGAATCCTTTTTGCCCCGACCTGGTCTGACTTCTGTTTAAATTCAGGTTCTGTAGCTACTAATTACATTGTTAGTAAGAGATGTGCTCAGCAAACAATTACCTTTCTGATTTATGTCAAACCAGTGCTATACTTTTTGTTTGACTGAGATGCCTCTATCATTTACAGTTCTGGAAAGAAGCTTTCATGCCATTATATTCCCTTAAGACGGATGAATAGGAGTGGGTCGTGATGACAACTCCATGGATATCACTAGATTGGGTTGATGTTTCTCAGCCAGGACTGCATTGTAGACTTTCAGTATTAAAGTGGAGGAAGTGGAAGAAAGCAGATACATAATCATATTATAAAGAGGCAATGTTGGTAAAAGTTCAGATCACATAAGGGGAACCAATAATGACCCAACACTGAAAAGACAGAAGTATCATTAGTCAATAGAGATTGGATTTAAGGATTGAGATTATTATTATTATTATTATTTATTAAATTTTTATACCGCCCTTCTCCCGAAGGACTCAGGGCGGTTACAGCCATAATAAAACAACAGCAATGTACACATAAAACCATAATTAAAAAACTTATTATACAAATGGCCGAATTAAAACATTAAAACTAATTAAAATCCTATTAAAATCCTATTAAAATCCTATTAAAATCCTATTAAAATCCTATTAAAATCCTATTAAAATCCTATGCCAGTCTGGTGCGAACAAACAAATAGGTCTTCAGCTCACGGCGGAAAGTCCGAAGGTCTGGCAGTTGCCAGAGTCCAGGGGGAAGTTCGTTCCAAAGGGTGGGAGCCCCCACAGAGAAGGCCCTCCCCCTGGGGGCCGCCAGCCGACATTGCTTGGTGGACGGAACCCTAAGGAGTCCCTCTCTGTGCGAGCGTACAGGTCGGTGGGAGGTATTCGGTAACAGCAGGCGGTCCCGTAAGTACCCTGGCCCTAAGCCATGGAGCGCTTTAAAGGTAGTTACCAACACCTTGAAGTGCACCCGAAAGACCACAGGTAGCCAGTGCAGACTGCGCAGGAGAGGTGTTACATGGGAGCAACGTGTGGCTCCCACTATCACCCGCGCAGCTGCATTCTGAACCAACTGGAGCCTCCGGGTGCTCTTCAAGGGGAGCCCCATGTAGAGAGCATTACAGTAGTCCAAGCGAGAGGTAACCAGAGCGTGAGTGACCGTGCATAAGGCATCCCGGTCAAGGAAGGGGCGCAACTGGTGAACCAGGCGAACCTGGTAAAAAGCCCTCCTGGCGACGGTCGTCAAATGATCTTCGAAGGACAACTGTCCATCCAGGAGGACGCCCAAGTTGCGCACCCTTTCAAGGTTCAACTTCTTCTGAATGGAATTGGATTCCTTGGAGAGAGGAAGTTTGCAACCTGGCTTCAGCTGTTCCTGAATTTCCAGGTGGTGACTGTGATAAGGACTGTTTTGGCATTTCTAAGGCTGATACACCAAATATGCCCTTTCCTCAACTAGTCAGATTTAGCAACAATTACTCACATCTTGTAACATCTCATCAAGTACTCACATGGTCTTTTGTGGAGGGCGGTACTGGGAAAGCTCTAACTCAGTGTTTCTCAACCCTGGCAACTTTAAGACTGTGTGGACTTCAACTCCCAGAATTGCCCAGCCAGCAAAATTGACTAGGGAATTCTGGGAGTTGAAGTCTGCATGTTCTAAAAATGCCAAGATTGAGAAACGCTGCTCTAAATGATACAAACTGTGGCAGCTGAGATGCCCATGTTGAAAGATTAGCACTAGTTCCCAGTTGTTTCCCAGGCATAATTTAAGGCAGGGGTCTCCAACCTTAGCAACTTTAAGACTTGTGGACTTCAACTCCCAGAATTGCCCAGCCAGCAAAATTGACTAGGAATTCTGGGAGTTGAAGTCTGCATGTTCTAAAATGCCAAGATTGAGAAACGCTGCTCTAAATGATACAAACTGTGGCAGCTGAGATGCCCATGTTGAAAGATTAGCACTAGTTCCCAGTTGTTTCCCAGGCATAATTTAGGCAGGGGTCTCCAACCTTAGCAACTTTAAGACTTGTGGACTTCAACTCCCAGAATTGCCCAGCCAGCAAAATTGACTAGGAATTCTGGGAGTTGAAGTCTGCATGTTCTAAAATGCCAAGATTGAGAAACGCTGCTCTAAATGATACAAACTGTGGCAGCTGAGATGCCCATGTTGAAAGATTAGCACTAGTTCCCAGTTGTTTCCCAGGCATAATTTAGGCAGGGGTCTCCAACCTTAGCAACTTTAAGACTTGTGGACTCCAACACCCAGATTTGCCCAGCCAGCAAAATTGACTGGGGATTTCTGGGAGTTGAAGTCTGCATGTTCTAAAAATGCCAAGATTGAGAAACGCTGCTCTAAATGATACAAACTGTGGCAGCTGAGATGCCCATGTTGAAAGATTAGCACTAGTTCCCAGTTGTTTCCCAGGCATAATTTAAGGCAGGGGTCTCCAACCTTAGCAACTTTAAGACTTGTGGACTTCAACTCCCAGAATTGCCCAGCCAGCAAAATTGACTAGGGAATTCTGGGAGTTGAAGTCTGCATGTTCTAAAAATGCCAAGATTGAGAAACGCTGCTCTAAATGATACAAACTGTGGCAGCTGAGATGCCCATGTTGAAAGATTAGCACTAGTTCCCAGGTGTTTCCCAGGCATATTTATAGGTCTCCAACCTTAGCAACTTTAAGACTTGTGGACTTCAACTCCCAGAGTTCCTCAGCCAGCTAAGTCTTAAAGTTGCCAAGGTTGGAGACCCCTGATTTAAGGTGTTAGTGAATCTTCTGCCCAAGGAGCTGCTGATTCAGTTCTACAGAGGAATTATTGAGTCTGTCATTTGCACCTCTATAACTGTCTGGTTCGGTTCTGCAACCCAACAAGAAAAACACAGACTTCAGAGGATAATTAGAACTGCAGAAAAAATAATTGCTACCAACCTGCCTTCCATTGAGGACCTGTATACTGCACGAATCAAGAAGAGGGCCGTGAAAATATTTACAGACCCCTCGCATCCTGGACATAAACTGTTTCAACTCCTACCCTCAAAATGACGCTATAGAGCACTGCACACCAGAACAACTAGACACAAGAACAGTTTTTCCCCGAAGGCCATCACTCTGCTAAACAAATAATTCCTTCAACACTGTCAAACTATTTACTAAATCTGCACTACTATTAATCTTCTCATTGTTCCCATCACCCATCTCCTCCCACTTATGACTGTATGACTGTAACTTTGTTGCTGGCAATCCTTATGATTTATATTGATATATTGACCATCATTTGTGTTTTAAATGTTGTACCTTGATGAACGTATCTTTTCTTTTATGTACACTGAGAGCATGTGCACCAAGACAAATTCCTTGTGTGTCCAATCACACTTGGCCAATAAAAAAAAATTCTATTCTATTCTATTCTATTCTATTCTATTCTATTCTATTCTATTCTATTCTAAACACCTTGGACCTAGATATCTGAGGGACCTTTTCTTCTGCTAAGAATCTGTCCAGATGATAACATGAGCAGGAGACTCCTGGCTTTCCCAGGTTGTCACTTGGCATGCAGGTGAGGTCCTTTCTCTGTTTCATTCCAAGCTATGAAACACAGTCCCTGCAAACCTGCCTTCTTTGCCTTTTGAAAAGCAATCAGGCATATTTCTTCTGCCAGACTTTTTACCGTTGCAGTTTTCATATGGTTTTAATCTTTTGATTTTGTATATTTGTACTTTACATTTTTATCAGTGTCAGCCATGGATGTTCAATGCAAATATAAAAGTGGAATTTCAATGAATACATGACCCCATACTCCATCTACATTTTCTTCCCTTCTCCTCAGAATCATGCAGTCATATTTCCTCCTTTGTCATATAGTCTTCAGGATGCCGAAGTTAACCATCATGATATTTTGGTAAAGCCAGAGATAAACAGTGAAATCAGAGGTAACAGTGCTTTCAAAGTGGTGAAGAATTTCAACAGTTGATATATAATATGGGAGGGGTGAAATACTCCTGGTTTGGACTGGATTGGCTGATCTGGTAGCGATGGCGGCAGGTGGTTCAGAGAACTGGTAGCAAAAATCCCTGCCCCCCCCCGCCCATGCCCACCCAATCGCCTGGTCGTCTGCTTGCCCGCTTGCCACTTCTTTTAAAAAATGCTTTTTAAAGGTAAAAAAAAGGCTCTGACGATCACAGCAGAGCCGCGCGATTGTCAGAGCCTTTTTTTTAACTTTTAAAAGCATTTTTTACAACCTATTTGGCTCTCATGCACAGCCAGCGAACCGGTAGTAAACCAGTTCATATTTTACTACTGATATGGGATTTCTATTGTAGAATTTTCTTATCATTGCTTCCTTTGATCTTATACATTTCAGGCATTTTTGGCTGAAACTCCAATGCTACCCAACCAACATCTTGGCTGATATCTTCAATTCTAACTGGGAGAGATCTTCAAGATTTTCTCATACAACATCTCAATCCTTGTATCCTAACTGTGACGTATATAAAATATGTATGAGAATCAGTTTTGACTAATTAACGATGAATAAAAGCAGGAATCAATGTTGCATAACGTGTGCAATAATAGGTTTTGTACAAAATAAACTTTATAGCTCACACCTTGTACTTGAAATGATTCAGGAACGACTTTGAGTCATGAGGGTTTGTAATGTCAATCTTTTGAGATGATGTAGGATTGAGGGATGCAAAACAGTATTGGTCTGGAACTGATGGCCTCCCAGCTTTTTCTTCTTCTTTTTTTTTTTGTGGGGAGTGTTTATGATGTTTTAAAGGAAAAAATATATAACTTAAACTCTACAAATATTTTAAAAAGGGACCTTTTTCATTCTGTAGACCTCCTGACCACGTAAATTCCTCGGCCAGCCCTCCTATTCTTCAAAATGCCATTCAAAGCCTTATTGAGTTATGCAATCGTGATGCAAAGTTTTGTTTTTGAGTTTCTCATTGATCAAGTTGGACTACATCTCTTCCCTTTAAAGGGGTCTCCAACCTTGGTCCCTTTAAGACTTGTGGACTTCAACTCTGGGAGTTGAAGTCCACAAGTCTTAAAGGGACCAAGGTTGGAGACTCCTGCTTTAAACTGCCTGCCCAGGTGAACTGACAATCAGCTTCTTCTCCTTTGAATGAAGCCATGCTGGCTGCTTCTAGCTTATTAAATTCCAGAAGCATTTGGAATATTAAAGCCTAAAAGCTGACTTTTGCTCCAATCCTAATCCATAGCTCTTATGTTCACCATATTTATGCAGTGTACATTTTGTACTGTTTTATTTAAGATGTGGATTTTTGTTGGTAGTGAAGGTTTTTTTTAATCTTCTGATTGCTCTATTTTCTGCTTTCATTCAGTTTCCCTGATTAAGTATTCTTCCAATTTAAATAGTCACTGAGTGTGTTCTAGAAGTATCTTTACAGTCAACTGAAATCTATGCCTTATTTTCTTCCATCAGGTTACTCCAACCTACTACTTCCTCCATAAAGGCTTGAGATCAGGGGTGAAATCTACTTACCTCCCTTACCGGCTCGGAAGTCTACACGCTGCGGGTGCGAGCTTTGCTCGTGCACACACACGCATCACATGCGCACACCAACCTGCACATGTGCAAAACCTTCTGCGCATGCACAGAAGGTAAAAAGCACATTACTTCCTGGTTAAACCAGTAATGACACCCGGGCGGCGGGTGTCGCTGGTGGCTTGTCAATTGCTACCGGATCGCCAAACAACCAGCCATGATCGCTACCAGATCGCGAGATCCGGTCGGAACTGGGAGCATTTCACCCCTGCTTGAGATAGTTTCTGGTGCTGTAAGGGTGGATCTTGTCTGTTGCTTTAAATCATTTGCAAATCATATAATGTCTTTTCAGTCTGTGACGGTAGAGTAGAATGTGGATTTATCCATTGAAATGGATTGGCAGGAAGTTTGAAGCAGAAGAAATTTATGACGAATAGTCTCAACCATGAAAATTCACTGGAGGAATTCAGGGTCTTTCAGCCAAATCTATTTTTCCACGGCAGGTGTGAGGAAAGTGACAGGAGAGAATTCTGTGTACTTTGCCTTGAGCTCTCAAAGGAAAAGATAGGATATAAGTATAATGAATGAATAGCCAAAGATGGGATATAAATCTAACGAATGAATAGTGAGTACAATTTGTGGTGGATGCTTCATCATCAAATCCCAGCTGTTGGGGAAAAAGAAACAAAAGCAGACCAGGTGTGCTGGGGCAAATTGATCTTAATGGCCTTCCTCAATCTAGCTATCTCCAGATATGATGGATCTAGGAGAAGTCATCTGGAGATGTTGTCTGTCATCTTTAACATGGCATTGTTTAACTGTAAATGCTTTCATTAAACCTGCGATCTTTGGTGCTGTCCTAGTGAGCAAAAGGGCATTTTCTTAATGGTCCTTAAGTATGCTAGTACTTAAGAATTTCCATACTCTTATTGCTAAGCATTCTTCTGGTTCAGCAATGGGACCAGAAACTGCTACTGGCCTCACAGTAACCTAAAACTGTCTACTGTTGACCTCACCCCATTCCTAAGAGGTCTGTAAGGGGCATGCATAAGAGCACCAGTGTGCCTACCGTCCCTGTCCTAATGTTCCCTTTAATTGTATTCATTTTATGTATTCAATTCATGCTTATACTTATATATATTATCTAATATGCACTTAACAAAATAAATAAATAAAAATAAACTAAAGAAAATTGATGGGTGGATTCCCTTGCTGCTGGGAAAACACAATAATTCTCCCTAAAGCAGAGGTACCTAACCCCCCTTCTGTGGACTGGCACCAGTCCACGGCATGCCAGAAACTGGCCTGTGCCAACAAGTGAAACCTCATCCATGGGATGCAGGCCACATGCAAAACCAGGCTGCCTCCGGTTCGTGGAAAAAACCTTTCTCCATGGAACCAGTCCCTGGTGCTCAAAAGATTGGGGGCCGCTGCCCTAAAGAAGGCACATTTTGACAGATGGTTGGACCTGATCTTGAGCTAGCTGATCCATATAAGTGTGTGTGTGTGTGTAGTGGGGAGGGATGAGCAGGTTCTGTCTGGTAAATTGATCAAGGTTCACCATTCCTCATGCAGATCAGGCACAGCAGCATTAAAGCTGTGCTATAGGGGACGATGGGGACATATTGCCCAGCAAAGCACATATTGTATTTTTCGGAGTATAAGACGCTGTGGACTATAAGACGCACCTACCTTTTTTGGGGAGGAAAACAAGAAAGAAATCTGTCTCTGCATCCCAGCAATTTTGTCTCGTTGCAGCAAACAGCCTGCTTTACTTTCATTTTTGTTTTCAGCAGAGCTCAATTAGCACAAGAAAAAAAAATCTGCCTCCCAGCAATTTACCTCCTTGCAGCAAGCAGCAGAGGCCCTCACAGCAATAGGCAATGGCAATCCCTGCAGCTTGAAACAGCTGAGAGTCGGGAGGCCAATCAACTTGTACTAATTAGGCTGTGCTGAAGTTGAAGTGGGCTGTTTCTTCTTGCTGCTTGCTGCAAGGAGGTAAATTGCTGGGAGGCAGAGGCCAAAGGGTGGGGGTCAATGGGTGGGCGGGGCTACATTCAGTGTATAAAACACACCCAAATTTTCACCCCGTTTTAGGGGGGGAAAGGTACATCTTATACTCCAAAAAATACGGTACTTGTCTACTTTAATGGGCAAAATGCACAAATCCTATCTTACCCAAGCTGAAGCTGCTTTTGCCCAAGACCATAAGGTTCATTAAACAAAAGATCCATAACAACTTAAGTGATAGAACTTTTTTGAATTAAGCCAAAGGAAGATCTCTTAATGGAAAATATGTGGAGAAGTTCCTCCTGCTTGAAATCAGCACTGCTTTGCCTTGGGAGTTGCCTGTTAGGGCATTCCTGAAACTATATCTAGTGGTTTCACATGATACTTATGGGCGTGTAAAAAAATGTCCCAATTTACAAGGATTTCTTGGGCTTTCTTCTCCTTTCTTCACAGGGAAAATTATCTTTCAGTATTTTTTTTAAATGCATGCATTTAGCACTCTCTCATGAGTCCGCAATGGAATGGGCTACCACATGAAGTGATGAATTCTTTCTCTTTATGTTATTATTACATAAACAACAGCTGGATGGTCCTTTGACAGAAATGTGTAGTGGATTCTGCATTGAGTAGGGGCTTGGATTATATCAAGGTTCCTTCCAGTGGTTTATGAAACACCAGTTGGACTTTATATGAGTAGATTTCTCAGTGGAAGCCCCGTTTGTCCTGATGCCAAAGCCAAAATTACCAGGAAGGAAGCCACAACATAACCCCAGAGGAGACAGGGTATGCCCATAGCAGTTAAAATATCCAAAGGGATCTGGGCAGAGCACAACACAGGAATATATTAGAACCCACAATGAAGGAAATGTGGCTCGTGCAGTGTGGCTCTTACATTCTCAGCAGTCTTTTTCTTTATTTGCTTAGTTAGAAGTGTGTGAATGCCCAAGGGAATAAGTATCAGTTGATAATACCAGTGGTTACTTGGCCAATGAAAAAAGTAACCCTAGAATTTTGATTAACTAGTCAGTTGCCTAAAGCAGAGGAGTGAATTTCAGCAACCCCTGATATTTTAATCTCTTGTCCTTCAGTTGGGCCAAAAACATCTTCAATCTGAGGTAACGAGGATATGAATTTGATGTAAAGAGGATGATAATCGTATATTTTAAGTCACCAGGGATTGTGAAATTAAAAATGTCAGTTTTCATCCTGCTTCACCTCAGATAGTTATTATATAACTATCAATGAAGAACCAAAAAGGATTTGCATGTTAAGTGCTACTGAAATGATGAAGAAATAACAATGGAGGAAAGCAAATGAAATTACATGTTTCAGGGCAAAAAGTTCTATTTGAATGGAAATGCGATTGAATATTCTTCATTGTTCTTGCATTGAGGTACCACAGTTTTGTTATTGTACATGTGTCAAAGCTGACCTTGGACCCAAGTTACTTCCTGCTGGGTATCATTCCATAGGAATAGGTCAGGACTAAAATCATCAGGATTTCCAGCAGAGGCCAATGAACTATGGAGCAATTTAAGACCAGGATCAGTTAAGGACCAGAGTCAGTTTAAACTGAGAATATCTCTCAAGAGACAACAAACTCTGTGTCCTGAGGAAACTCCACAAGCGTGGCTGACTGGTGTTCTATGCATCTATCTTCACTTAAATGTTGTCCTTGTCAGCACTGTCATCCAATCCAGCAGTGGGAATAAACTCTGCTATCAGCCCAGATATTCTGACAAGATTTTTCTTCCTATGCTGTCCAACTGCCTGCCTCTTACTCTTCCTCACAAACACGAAAGCATGAACATAATACGTTAATTAAACTTGGCCAATGCATTCATGGCTGAATGGATGCGGTGCCATAGTCAGGATACGAAACCAGCTGTGACCAAGTGTTATCGTCCAGCCCAAGAACAAGAAAATCACTGTCATCTCAAAAATGAGAATTGGAAAACTGCCATGAAAAAGGCCGGGGACTGCAAATGTCCTCAATATATCTTTCTGCCAGATGGGTGGAGAGCAAAAATACATTTGTCTCTTTCCATGCTTTTCTAAGTGCCTGAAACCTCAACAAAAGCCATTATAGAGAGCCGGCAGGTAGGCAAAACTTCAAATCAAACATGAGCATCTGTGTGGGAGGCAAGCGGCAGAGAAATGATGAAAAGTGCATTTCAATGTCACCTTTTCTTTTGCTCATGAGTCACCATATGTGGCATGCAAATACAAAAGGAATGGAAATTATCCTGCAATACCACCATGCATGTTCGGTCATTCTGACGAAATTGTGACTTGCTGATGTTATCTAGCTAATAGCCAACACCACCTAGTTGTCCAGAAACACATACATTAAACAGAAGTCACTGCCAATATGAGGCAATAGTCAGCACATCACACAGGAAAGGATCATAAGGGCTTCCTTAAAAAGTCTGGATTTTCTAATCTAGAGGAGAGAAACTAATAAAAGAAAATAAGTTTAGCTCAGGAAGGAACTGTAGAATTCTTGGAGCTCGCTAAGCTTGGTTGTTTGCTTGCAGGCATTTCATTATTCCACCAGGCAACATCATCAGTGTTGGTGAGTGTGGGAGTTTCCCTGCCAATGTTGGTAGGAATGTGGTTTTCTCTTTGGTAGTTCCTTGATCAGGATATTGTTTTGTCTTTGATTGTTTGTTTGTCTGGTGTTAATCCCTGCTTATTTGGGTTTTAGCTACTGGAAGGGATATGTTCTGCTCTTTTTGTTTCCTTAACTTTTTTAAATTGCCACTTTTGAATGGTGTATACATGTGGCCTATCTCTATGTGTCTGTTGATAGCTGATTTCTCTGAATGCCAACCTTCAATAAATTCCTAGCATTTTTGATTAGTTTGGTCTCAGATGCTTAGAGTTTCCCAATGGAAACTATTGTTGAATCTATCCATGTATTGTGAGATTATGGATTTTCTATATTATCTTCTGATTACTAGTTGGTGTTTATGATACACTGTTAATCTTTTGCCTGTCTGTCCTAAACAAGGGCTGTTACAGTACTTCCACTGAATATTCAAATGACTCCTTTTTTTTGCCCTTGGCCTACTGAGTGTTTTGATTTACTTAAGATGTTTTGGAAAACTTCGGTTGGCTTTTGTGCTATAGTGATGCTATGTGGTTGTTAATAATCTGTTGGTTGTTTCTAAATTATTTTTAATGTATGGTAGTGTTATCTTTTTCTTAGCTTGTATTGGGTGTGCTGTGAAGTGTTGAATGTTCAAGCATTTTTTAATAAAGTTGTGTAGGTATTCATTTAGCTCGAAGACATTGTCTAGAACAGGGGTGTCAAACTCAATTTCATTGAGGGCTTCATCAGGGTTGTGGTTGATCTCGGGGGGCCTGCCAGGCATGTCCAACTGGGTGGGTGTGGCCAACTGAGTGGGCATAACCATCTTGACACCATTCCCCAAACTGCTGGTTTCATCTTTGTATTGGGTAGACTGGGCCAAAGCCACGCTGGCCTGATGATTCCTCCTCACACTGGGTAGACCGGGCTGAAGCAACGCGGACTGGCCCCTTACATTTTCACACCCCTGGTCTAGATGGTTGTTTCCTTTATCTGGCATTTTGGATTGTTGCAATGAGTTTGTATACATCAGAATTATATCCTTACACAGCTCTTTTTGTAGGAGATTGGGTTGTTACTTTGGTATTGGAGGACTTGGCTACTGTGGGTTGTTTTTCAATAGACTTGTGCTTCTAATTTGCCATTTCTGTTGATTAGGATATCCAGGAAGGGTAGTATGTTGTTGTTTCCTTTTTCCCTTGTGAATTTTATTTCTTTGAAGATGTTGATTGTTTCATGTGTCTTTTCTAGTTGTTCCTTTTTTATTATGATGGGGTTTCATCTACATACTAAATCTATATTTAGGATGCATCTGTGGGAGTGCTATAGTTTCTAGGGGCTGCATTATGGTCTCTGCTACGAGTCCTGAGAGTGGTGATTTCATAGGTGCTCCTCTGATTTGTTGGTATATTTGTCCATCAAACTGAAAGTAGCCCATGAGGCAAAAGTTGATTCTGGGTATCTTGATCCTTAGTATATTTGATTAGGTTGGGTGTAATGTGTAGTACTGGAAATCTGGCACAAGCCTATCCTGCTATGGAGTGAGTGAGCATAATTGTACCATCCTATTTTATGCATTCGATGAAGCAATGTATCCTACTGATTATTTTGTGGTCTTGCTTAGAACTCTTAACTTAGTAAATAATAAATAGATCTGAGTCCACATCCATTTGCTGAAGACAGATACACTCAACAAATACACATACAACCTGCAACAGCAGTGCTTTATTGGCATTACTGGTTACAAAATTATGACTGTAAACATGAGTATTCTTATTGTAACAGAAATTTATCATGCTATAAAACTTAAAGACTGCAGCACATAACGGAGGCAGTCAAGTACAAGTTAGTAAAAATTAAAGATGGAAAAAAATGGGCTAAACATTAAAATGTAACCTAGCTTGGATATTTTTTGCTAAAACCCAAGCAGGTCTAATAGCTTGAGTCTAACACACCGGCAGCATCTGAAGAAATTAAGAGTGAAAGCTGGCATTCAGGAGATGGTTGGGAAGTGAGTTTTGACCACAAAACAGATGGCCAGATTGTGAGGTCTGTGGCCCTAACCATCAGGCCTATGGGTTGCCATCCACATGAGGAAAAGGAAACAAAACTAGCACAGGTTTTAAATCAAGAAATCCCAAAAGCACCAGATTAGGCAGATGTAAATACTGCAGAAACATTAAAGAACAAAAGGCCATAATCCTTTAACAAGCAGGAACAGGGGAAGCAAGGAAGTGATGATCAGGTAGGAAAAGAAACAGACGTAGAAATCTTAGGGCAATAAACTGGTATTAGGAGGCAAATACAAAGCAGGTTTATGATGAATCCTGTTTTAATCTGAATTGCAAAAAGGTCACCAGGAAATGTATCTATTATCAATTTTCTAGGCTGCTCATTTCCAAAAGGGTACTGGGCAGCTTCACCAAATAAAAACAGAAGGAAAACAACTTTTCAAAAAGGGCAACAATCACGCCAAGCTATATAGTACACTCCTTATATCAGCCCGAGTCTGAAGGAATCCATCAAACTCCTTAACACAAAGCCAGAGGAAAGAACTAAGTACTTAGGCATTTATTTTATATAAACACGAGAGCCAGTTTGGTCTAGTGGTTAAAGCACTAAACTAGAAACCAGGTACCGCTGAGTTCTAGTCCTGATTTAGGCATGGGCCAATCACTATCTCTCTCAGCCTAGCCCATCACAGAGTTATTGTTTTTGGGGAAAAAATAGGAGGTGAAAGGTATGTTCAATATGTTCGCCACCTTGAGTTGTAAGTAAAAATTGTAAAGGTGGGATACAAATAAATTTAAGAAAAATATGAAATTGCTTTCATCCCATCATCACTGCCCACAGTATAACTTTAAAGTTGTCTGTGGCTTTTCTAGTTTTAAAGTAGTATTTTCCCTTTTTCCCCAGTACCATTTGGGCAGTGGATATCATCTAGCATGCTTCATTGATAAAGGGATTGCAGTTGGGATGAGCAGGTAGAATCCAGCCAGCTCCTATTATCAACTTCAGGCTGCTATGGACAATACCTCTCTCCTTTGGTCATGGATTTCTATGGCCATTTTGGCTTGGGCTGCAAGAGAGAAGAAACTGGACACCTGAGATCCATAGAAGAATCTGGCCATGTAAGGCTCCAGCAGCAATTTTTGAAATGCTTATCAAGTCTTATTGGGGACTCTTTATAGATATGGGCTTAATGCTCTTCTGAAAGAGCACTAGAACCAATTTAAATCAGGAAAAAGAACCAGATTTGATTGCTGGTTCTGTTGCCAATGAGTTCATTACAGATTTCCCATTGTTAAGAGTTTCAAACCGCCATACTTTTTACAGTTTTTATTATTTTTTTGGGGGGGGACTATTGCAGGAGGTCATGGAGGAAGAGCATATGGTAAAGAGGGTAGGCCTCTCTACAGCTCTTCTTAATTCCTCCTGTATACCTGTATCCTGTTAGATGGGCTATTTTTGAATATAAACTGAGGATTGTTTTGAAAGAATGCACAAGGCTGATGGTTGCAAGTGCCCAGTGTCCTCCTTTCACCCAGAATGCCTCTTTTTTATCTGTGACTTTTCAGCCACAGACATTAACCACTTTTTCAAAAGATATTCAAAAATAGATATCACCAACTTTTTAAAGCAGGGGTCTCCAACCTTGGTCCCTTTAAGACTTGTGGACTTCAACTCCCAGAGTTCCTCAGACAGCTTTCCTGGCTGAGGGATTCTGGGAGTTGAAGTCCACAAGTCTTAAAGGGACCAAGTTTGGAGACCCCTGTTTTAAAGTATGCTTTTGAATATAGGTAGTTCTTGACTGACAATCATTTGTTTAGTGACCAAAGTTACAATGGCACTAGAAAAAAGTGACTTATGTTTTTCACATTTACAACTGTTGCAGCTTCCCAATGATCATGTGATCAAAATTCAGACACTTGCCAACTGGTTCATATTTATGATGATTGCAATATCCCAGGGTCATGTGATCACCTTTTATGTACTGCTGACAAGCAAAGTCAATAGGGAATCCATATTCACAACAACTATGTTAGTAACTTAACAACTGCAGTGATTCACTTAACTGACTTAACAAATGTCTTACTTAGCAACAGAAATGGGCTCAATTGTGGTTTCATTAAGGTTATCATTAAGTGTTAAATTGTACCCTATGACTATCATTTGTGTTGTAAATGTTGTACCTTGATGAAGGCATCTTTTCTTTTATATAAACTGAGAGCATATGCACCAAGACAAATTCCTTGTGTGTCCAATCACACTTGGCCAATAAAAAATTCTATTCTATTCTATTCTATTCTATTCTATTCTATTCTATTCTATATGAGTTAAAGTTCAGTTTAAATCCGTTCAAGAATTACCATAACCTACTACTAGATAAAGTAGAAAAATGTGGGTTAGACAGCACCGCCACCAGATGGATTCGTAACTGGCTGACCAACCGCACTCAACGTGTAGTCCTCAATGGAACTACATCCACATGGAGGGAAGTATGCAGTGGAGTACCCCAAGGCTCTGTTTTAGGTCCAGTACTCTTCAACATCTTCATCAATGACTTGGACAAGGGGATAGATAGGGAACTCATCAAATTTGCAGATGACACCAAGCTGGCAGGAATAGCCAACATTCCAGAAGATAGGCTCAAGTTACAGAGGGATCTTGACAGACTTGAACATTGGGTGCTACCTAACAAAATGAAATTCAACAGTGAAAAAAGTAAAGTTTTGCATTTAGGCAGAAAAAACAAAAAGCATAGGTACCGTATATATGGTGCCTTGCTCAATATGTGAGAGGGATCTTGGAGTCCTAGTGGACAACCATTTAGATATGAGCCAGAAGTGTGCAGCAGCTCCCAAAAAAGCCAACACAATTCTGGGCTGCATAAACAGAGGGATAGAATCAAGATCATGTGAAGTGTTAATACCACTTTATAATGCCTTGGTAAGGCCACACTTGGAATACTGCATTCAGTTTTGGTTGCCACAATGTAAAAAAGATGCTGAGACTCTAGAAAGAGTGCAGAGAAGAACAACAAAGATGATTAGGGGACTGGAGGCTAAAACATATGAAGAACGGTTGCAGGAACTGGGTATGTCTAGTTTAATAAAAAGAAGGACTAGGGGAGACATGATAGCAGTGTTCCAATATCTCAGGGGTTGCCACAAAGAAGAGGGAGTCAAACTATTCTCCAAAGCACCTGAGGGTAGAACAAGAAGCAATGGGTGGAAACTAATCAAGGAGAGAAGCAACTTAGAACTAAGGAGAAATTTCCTGACAGTTAGAACAATTAATAAGTGGAACGACTTGCCTGCAGAAGTTGTGAATGCTCCAACACTGGAAGTTTTTAAGAAAATGTTGGATAACCATCTGTCTGAGATGATGTAGGGTTTCTTGCCTGGGCAGGGGGCTGGACTATAAGGCCTCCAAGGTCCCTTCCAACTCTGTTGTTGTTGTTGTTGTTGTTGTTGTTGTTGTTGTTGTTGAATAGTAA
The DNA here is from genome assembly GCF_028640845.1 of Ahaetulla prasina. Taxonomy (NCBI): domain Eukaryota; kingdom Metazoa; phylum Chordata; class Lepidosauria; order Squamata; family Colubridae; genus Ahaetulla; species Ahaetulla prasina. The sequence goes on from NC_080540.1 coordinate 138,807,365, forward strand.
ATCATCTGGTTTTATTTGCTCTGCCCAAAAGTGTCTTTGGAAACAGATTTTGAACCATCTTGAGGGCCCCACAGTAGCCAGAATATTTAGAGACACCTATAGGAAGCAACAGAGTCAACCACAGAAGGCTAATCGCTCTCTGCTTCCCAACTATGGGAAATATAGCAGCTGAACCTTTTGAGAACTATGTACAATCTCAAAAAAAGGATTTATATATCCAATACTTCTCCATTCTCTTATTTCATACTTCATTTCTTTTTTTTAAAAATGTAACTATGTACTTCAGGAATCATTCTTTGGACTATGTCTGTATCCCAAAGCAGTCACTATGCTAACACTCCCTGGGACAAATCTGCCCTGTTGGCAATGCTATATGGTATCCTATTGCCAATGGTGCTATTAATTTATAGTTTGGCTGAATTATAGCTGCTACCCTAGCAGGCACGTGGCCATCTTTCCAGCTCTAATTTGTGTAATTGGGCTGCTGACCTCAGGATGACTAACAGGTAAAAAAAGGCAGACAGGCCCCACCCTTTAAGTCAGCAATCCTCCTCGTTTCTTTCTCCATTGTATCCTGCCTTGGTTATCTTTACAAATAACTCAAGGCAGCAAACATATCCAAACACACCTTCCTCCTCCTATTTTCTGCACAACCACCCTGCGAGGTGAGTGGGGCTGAGAGGGACTGACCCAAGTCACCACCTAGCTGCTTTTCATGACTAAGGCAGCACTTGAACTCACATCTCCTGCTTTCAAAGTGGATCTAAGCTATGTGTTTAGAATAGAATAGAATAGAATAGAATTTTATTGGCCAAGTGTGATTGGACACACAAGGAATTTGTCTTGGTGCATATGCTCTCAGTGTACATAAAAGAAAAGATACCTTCGTCAAGGTACAACATTTACAACACAATTGATGATCAATATATCAATATAAATCATAAGGATTGCCAGCAACAAGTTATAGTCATACAGTCATAAGTGGAAAGAGATTGGTGGTGGGAACTATGAAACGATTAATAGTAGTGCAGATTCAGTAAATAGTCTGACAGTGTTGAGGGAATTATTTGTTTAGCAGAGTGATGGCCTTCGGGAAAAAACTGTTTTTGTGTCTAGTTGTTCTGGTGTGCAGTGCTCTATAGCGTCGTTTTGAGGGTAGGAGTTGAAACAGTTTATGTCCAGGATGCGAGGGATCTGCAAATATTTTCACGGCCCTCTTCTTGATTCGTGCAGTATACAGGTCCTCAATGGAAGGCAAGTAGATCTCAAAACATTGTTAGAGACCCCACACACCCACTTTACAGTCTGTTACAGTTGCTCCCCTCTGCGAGGAGGTTTCAAAGTATTTCTAGCAGGACTTCCAGATTCTGTAACAGCTTTGTTCCCTATGCCATCCGTCTGGTAAACTTGCAAGATTTGTTTCTCTTGCTATGTATATGTATACATCCGAAGTAGACTGTGTTGTTTCCCTGCATCATATAATATATGTGGGTATGTGCTTAATTTTGTATCTTGTCATGTTTAGATTTATATTAGAGGTGGAGACCCTTTGAGAACTGTATGCAATGTAATTTCATTTTAATATATGCCGATTAGTGTACATTCAAATTGACAAAGTATTCTATTCCTATCCCCAAAAATATCAAGGAAATTTAAGCGTAACTAACCCCTGGCATCTTTTCAACACCAAAGGTTGCATAACACCAATTGTATGCAGCTCCTCTGAGGCTATGCAGAGTTCTCCAGGAATTTCGCCACCTGGGCATTTGGTGAAACTAGACTGAAGGGGGGAAAACAAAACAAAACAACAACAACAAAAACCAAGCCAGCGGGTCCCTCTGGAGTCAAACCAACCAGACTCTCGACTCTTTCAACTCCTGGGATGGGATTTGTTGTCTCGGACACAGCCAGAAGGCAGAAAAGAAAAGAAGAGAAGAGGCGTGGATGAAACCAGCCCGAGCGCCAGCTACAAAACCAGGTCTGGAATTGCAGCGCCAACACAGAACCTGGGCAGGGGATGAGCCGAGGGAGGCGGGACGGGGCTCCTGGTACGTAAGGCGAGAGCTCGGTTACTCGATACCCAAAGATTTCTCCGCCAGCGGAGAGCGGGGCAACGGCGGTGATTTATTCGCCTGCAATCTGGTTGCCCAGAGAGGCTGGCCGAGGGCCTGATAAGCACCCTGAATGGAGCCTGATGTCATGCTAGTGTCAAGCTGGTAGCTTCCCAGAACAGAAAGCCCGGGAGCGTCACTCGAGGAAGGCGGGGAGGGGGGGGGGAGAAGAAGACCTTGCTCAGTCTCGCCTCCCACCCGCGTCGTTCCCAGCCTCGCCACGACACGCCTTCCCTCACCCTCCCGCCAGCTCAACTTTCGGCTCCGGCCGGTGGGAGAAAAGGGTCCCGGGAGGCCGGGCGGCCGGACTGCCAACCCCACCGGCTCCTCAGCTCCATCGAGCTCCGTCCGATCTTCTTGGAAGGGAAGGAGCGCCTATTTGCCCTACCTAAAGCAGGTAAGCGGTGGGGGCTTGGGTCCTCGCTGGGGACGCGGGCTCCCCTCTTCTGCGGAGGGAGTTGGTTCGCAGGCGAGACGGGCCCGGGGTCTTCTGCTGCTGACCCAGAAGATAACTTGAAGCATGGAAGGGGGGTAGGGGTGGGGGGCTGGTTTCGTTGAGAAACAGCAGCGGCGGGGAAGGGGGAGGAAGAAATGCCTTAAAATACAAAGCAAGCCCTCCCTGCTTCCTGTTAGACGGTTCTCCGTCTTTGCTTCTGCTTTGTAGGAACTGGCGCGGCCAGGTTATCTTAACACACGCCGGAACTATGGAGCTGCTGGAGGATGGACCCAGTTCTTTTCTAAAAGTATAACTTAAGGGTGGCGATAGGTGGTGGGTGTGGGTTCCTGCGCAGTAGGCATTTAAGTATAGGGGGGGTTGCGTTTGGATTCTCCGACGTTGTTTCTTTAAAAAAACAAAAACACCATCACAGCAAGGTGAAAGCTTAAAGCTTTAAAAACCAATCGGCCACATTCTTTAATGTTTTGTTTGAGGAGTGTGATTGAGGAAAGAGGAAAACAAATAGCCCCTCCCAAAAGGTGGTGAAGTGCACCCAGGGGCTTAATATGGTGACTGGGAATTTGCAAGGCAAAAGAGTGTGGTGTGTTAACGGTTGGTGTGTTAATATCTCCCTTTACACACAGAGAGAGGGAGTGGAAAGAGAGAGGGAGGGAGGGGGAAAGAAAGAGGGAGGGAGAGAGAGAGAGAGAGAGAAAGAAAGAAAAAAAGAAAAAGAAAATACACACACTCACAACACACAAGTCCCTCCCAGCAAAGGGGATTGTAAAATGCAACAACTGTTGAATGTGGAGCAAAAGAACCTGGGGTTCAAATTCTTGCCGAGCCCCCCTCAAACCTTTTGGCTGGCTGGAGTGATTAGGAGCATGGCATTGAACAATATATTTTATCCCTAGGGCATTGGGAAGAAAGGGAAACTACAAATGTGCCTGAGAATTTTTTTTAAAAAAGCCACTTGGTTTCATATTGCCATAAAAGGTGGAGAATTGTGGTGAGTTGGCTTTAAGAACCAAGCTACCTTATGGGTCCTTTTTGGTTTCAAGTAGGGGGTCTAGGGATTTGTAGTACTGTGCTAAGATACAGAACTCTTGAGTTTGGGCAAGCATTCACAAGGGGTTGTGAGTAAGTCAAAGGAGAACATTTCCCTTTTACCTCTTTTCTGCAAACAAACATGAACTAAATTAAACCGGGACTTTGCTTCCTGACTGAGAACATAGGAGATAGAATAATAGGGCTGGAAGGCACTTTGAGGTCTTCTAGTACTTTCCTAGGCTAAATGGGTGAAGTTTGAATCTGTGAGTATGTCTCTTCAAGTCAGTGTTGACTCCTAGTGTCTGCCTGGACAAGTCCCTGAAGTTTTTTGGCAAGTAAGTTTTCAGAAGTGACTTGCCATTACTTCCTTCCTAGGGCTGAGGCACAGTGACTGGCCCAAGGTCACCCAGCTGATTTTGTGTCTCAAGCAGGACTAGAGCTCATAGTCTCCCAGGGCCTAATCTGTTGTTTTAACCACCACACCAAACTGGCTCTCTTGAAGTAATAATTCATAAGCTGCTACAAGCTGTTTCCATAACTTTATCAAGCTTCCTTATCAAAATACCCTTCAACAGATAATACTGCAGAATTATTTAGTCGCTTTGATATCTGGAGCCTTCAGAGAAGGAATAATATGTTTCCCAGTCAGGTAACCTCAATATATTTGGTTTACACAACTCTTGTCATTTCTGACTTTCAGCTTTTGTGGTTGAGGCTCATAGGAGTTGCAGTCAAAACCATCTGATGAACATCAATTGAGAAATGCCAGTGTGTATGCTCTTGGAATTAGGCCAACATATAATATGGACTGATACCTTCAGTCAGTGTTATGGATACTGTTTGACCTCTCAAAGCTGATCTGCAGAATTCAGGCTATCTTAAATGATCGATCACACAACATACTCAAGTCTGCGTTACAGAGTTACGCATTTGCTTTAGAAAAGGGGTGTCCAACCTTGGCAAGGCTTGTGGACTTCCAACTCCCAGAATTCCCTAGCCAGAATTCTGGGAGTTGAAGTTCACAAGTCTTAATTATATTATTATATTATATTATATTAATATATTAATATAAATTAATATAAATTAATATATTAATAATTCATTAATTATAACACTATAGAGCACTGCACACCAGAACAACTAGACACAAGATCAGTTTTTTCCTGAACGCCATCATCCTGCTAAACAAATAATTCCCTCAACACTGTCAAACTATTTACTAAATCTGCACTATTAATCTTCTCATCGGTCCCATTACCCATTTCCTTCCACTTATGACTGTATGACTGTAACTTTGTTGCTGGTAATCCTTATGATTTATATTGATATTGATTGTTTCCTGATTGCTTATTTGTAGCCTATGACTATCATTAAGTGTTGTAAGTGTTGTACCTTGATGAAGGTATCTTTTCTTTTATGTACACTGAGAGCATATGCACCAAGACAAATTCCTTGTGTGTCCAATCACACTTGGCCAATAAAAATTCTATTCTATTCTATTAAAGTTGCCATGGTTGGGCATTCCTGCTCTAGAATTTGCACAACCAGGCATAGTTTTAAAAATGTTTCATACTGGATGTGATATTTTGGCTATGTTTATAACACATACTGAAGCACAAACCTACCAACTATATTTCAGCCTTATATAGCATATGAATTCAGCCACTGAGATTAATTTCTTGTTCCTTGTATTGGGCAAACCCAGGATATTGAGTGAAATAGTTCAGTTAATTATAGATAAGGATGGTGAGTGAACATAGCCATTATTTGTTATCTCCAGCTGTGCTTTTTTGAGTTAACTAAGTAGGCTTTCACCAAACTCAATTTCTGGAAGTTTGAGGAACAGAATTCTAGATCTGAATACTCTTTGCAGGCAAATAGTGGCAGTTTGTCCTTTTAGATAGAGGATGTATATATGCATATATCTCTTCATAATCACCTGTCCCATAATGTCTGTATGTTATTTCTGTTCACTGATTTGTTCTATGAGCATCACTTGCTATTCTTACTTTTGCCTTTTGGCCTGTATGAGCTACCAAACCTGCATAATCTTGCTAAGGACTTTGTCTGGTAATCAAGCATATTTAAGATCAGGTTGTTACTCTTTCCTAAGACAAGGATTTGGAACCATGGAGAAAAGAGTCCCTGAGATCTAACAGGCATTTATAAGTGCCCTGGTGGCGCAGTGGCTAGAATGCAATATTGCAGGCTAACTCTGCCCACAGCCTGGAGTTCGATCCTGACAGGGCTCAAGGTTGACTCAGCCCTCCATTCTTCCAAGGTCAGTAAAATGAGAACCAAAATTATTGAGAGGAATATGCTGACACCAGAGGTGATATTCAGCAAGTTCTGACCAGTTCTGGAGAACTGGTGGTGGAAATTTTGAATAGTTTGGAGAACTGGTAGTAAAAATTCTGACTGGCCCTGCCCCCATCTATTCTCTGTCTCACAGTTCCCAGCTGATTGGGAAGAAATGGAGATTTTTGCAGTATCCTTCCCCTGGAGTGGGGTGGGAATGGAGATTTTACAGTATCCTTTCCCTGCCATGCCTTCCAAGCCATGCCACACCCACCAAGCCATGCCCACAGAACCGGTAGTAAAAAATTTTGAAACCCACCACTGCCCAGAGAGTGCTGTAAAGCACGGTGGGGCAGTATATAAGTCTAAATGCTATTGCTATTTTATGGCTTCTTTTCCCCTCCTGCTGTCCAAAAGAAATAATTGCTCACTGCTTCCTCCTTCCTCTGCCATTTCCACCTCTCCTGCCTACTACAGAGATTCATTTGGAAGAGCCAATCTTCTTGAGACAGAGCCAGTAATTGCTTCTAGGTATTGGAAATAGTGCCTGTTTCCTGCAGAGGTGTGAATCATAGAAGAAAGGAATTTCTGGGCCTTTGTAGTTTGGGGGCTGTTCTGCAGCTTGCCTGTTTGCCTTGGAAAGAAAAACTACCTATAGAAATAAAGCAACTTTTCCAATTATTTCTATACTCTCTGAAAGCTATTGGATAGAAGAGGAATATATTTGTAAGTAAAGCGTCCTTACTTTGTGTTGTCTATGGATGCAATGAGAAGGCAGCTCACTAAAGCATCTGGGGTAATGTATCATTTGGTACAAGTGGAGAAATTGAAACAGAAGTGTTTAATAAAAATGTACTGTGCCTCCTGGCCTGCCATGGAAACCAGATGTCAGAACTGCGGCTTCTCATAGGCCCTTGATGATGTTCCCCTCCAGCAATATTTCCATCCTCTCTTTCTTAAAATGCCACATGTTATTTGCAAAGAGAATCAGGGAAAAGTAGATCCAGGAAAGTAGCTCAGACCTTTAATCCATCTGGAGCAATGCTGCCTTTTCCAACCAGCAGTGAGTTTCAAACAGAGGTGCTTTTTATTTCTCCTGCTAAGATGTATGGAGAAGAAGCCTGCTGCATTCTTACAATGAAATAACCATGTTAACACAGGTCTTCAGATAGCAGAGTTCTAGAGAAAACTAAGATAAATCTCAGGTACCACAAGAAGGATAAGCAAATGTTTTAATCAAGTGCTGCCATGTTGAGAGCCTTCTCCTAATGTATTGTAGAATGCAGAGTTTCTATTTTTGTTTTGCACATAGTAATTATTACTGGTCAGGGAATGTAAGCTTGAAAGTGGCCTTTCATTAAATGACTTATATGAGGTGTGATTCAGTGCCATCGTCCAGAGAACACCTTTAGAAATACAAGAACCTTCCTAGAGTGATGCTTCCTACAAACTACATGTTTGTAATTGCATCTGGGGCAGTGGTGGGATTCAACCAGTTAACTTTCTGAGCAGTTTGGCAAACTGGTTGTTGGAATAAATAATTAGGGCAGAGAACCGGTTGTTAAATTACTTGAATCCCACCGTTGATCTGGGGGCTGTAACATGTGAATGAGCATTGTACAAGAAATGAATTCTAATTGGAGAGAATGATAGCATGGATCTTCCCCTCCCCCATTCCTTTTAGAGTCATAGATTGGGGTGGGAGGCATATCTGTTTTAGTACTTTATCAAGTATTAGCTATATTACGATTTGAATTTTTTTCCTAAGTGAAAAAATGGAAGCCCTCACCAACTTGGCAGTATCCTAAACACAGATCTGTTTCTGCTGATTCAAGATTGGAACTAAGGAAAGGTTAACAGCTAAGCTGTTTTACTGATCAGTAGTTTGAGGAAGTTTATTGGGGTGGATTTCCAGGGAACTGGCAGTGAAGTAAGCATCAATGTTTACTTAAGGCTCCTGCAACATTAATTCATGCTGAATCAAGTAGTTTGTTGGAGCACATGGGAGCAGGGCAAAAGTGCTTGTTGTAAGAATAAAGATGATAGTAACTAGCTTGCTCTGAATTTCTATTTGTTTAGTATATTTTTAATCCAGCCTTTCTGATCTTATCCAGGCATTGATTGGACAAAATCTGTATTGTGTGATTTTAGCAAAAAGGCTACATTATCTGCTAACAGACTATGCATTGACCCCAGATTTTTCTTGTTGTTAGATAGGACAGCTATATCCGGGATATTAAAAAAATCCAGTCATTCACTAGAAGATGACAAAAACTTCAGTTGTACTATCCTCTAGTACAGTGATGGCTAACCTTTTCCGAACCGAGTGCCCAAAGCGTGTGCGACACCCCGCATGCACCCCATCCCATGCATGCACACGCAGGCCTCTCACACGCACCCTGCACATATACATGCACAGCAGAGACCTGAAAACCAGCTGATCAGTGGGGGGCATGTACACATGTGTGGCAGCTGAACTGGGGCGACAGCTCGCATGCCCACAGAGAGGGCGCTGCATGCCATCTCTGGCACATGTGCCATAGGTTTGCCATCACAGCTCTAGTATCTGTGTGGATATATGCAACTCAGAACTGGTAACCCTATGCAGAAAACTGCAGAAAAAACAATTGCTACCAACCTGCCTTCCATTGAGGACCTGTATACTGCACGAATCAAGAAGAGGGCCGTGAAAATATTTGCAGATCCCTCACATCCAGGACATAAACTGTTTCAACTCCTACCCTCAAAACGACGCTATAGAGCACTGCACACCAGAACAACTAGACACAAGAACAGTTTTTCCCCGAAGGCCATCGCTCTGCTAAACAGATAATTCCCTCAACACTGTCAAACTATTTACTAAATCTGCACTACTATTAATCTTTTCATCGTTCCCATCACCAATCTCCTTCCACTTATGACTGTATGACTGTAACTTTGTTGCTGGCAATCCTTATGATTTATATTGATATATTGACCATCAATTGTGTTGTAAATGTTGTACCTTGATGAACGTATCTTTTCTTTTATGCACACTGAGAGCATATGCACCAAGACAAATTCCTTGTGTGTCCAATCACACTTGGCCAATAAAAAATTCTATTCTATTCTATTCTATTCTATTCTATTCTATTCTATTCTATTCTATTCTATTCTATTCTATTCTATTCTATAGCTGGCTATGTAGAGAAAAATAATGTGTTTGTGTGAATAAATATGTGTGTGTGTGTGTAGATGGAGTCATGCTCAAGGAAGCTACAATGTTAAATAGGACACTACTATGATAGGGAATGAGAATTGAGAAAATTACATATTGCCCTAAGGAGGACAAAATTCCTTCCTTCCACATGTTGAACTATCCCAGAATGGGGGACCTCCACCACAGTTAGAATATGCAAGCCTAGTTGCCAGGCCCTGTTTTCAAAAAAAACTAAGTTATATCAACTTTGGACTTGCAGTACAGTAGTTCAAATATCAGAAATACCTACATTTGTAGCGTTGTTAATTCTCAAGCTGGAGCAAGCAGGTTAAAACTAGAGAATTGATAGCTTCCAAATAACCATAATTTATTTAGGGCCAGCGTGTTAGTGATGCTGCACACATCACTTGTCAGGTATGCATTGTTTGGGTCATCATTGGTATACTCTAAATTGACTTTGATGTTTTGCAAATGTTTTCCCCCCTACTGGGAATGGTGATAAAATGTGTGTGTGTGTGTGTGAGAGAGAGAGAGAGGGGTGGGGGGGAAGAGAGATTCTTTTCCTGATAAGACATGCAGAGTAAAATTAAGCTTCACGAGTAACGCTGTTTAAAGTGAAATGGCACAATATTGTGCTAATAAGGAAACAATGGGTGTTGTAGTCATATCTCAGCAGCCTCTTAAATTAGGGAGCTTAGCTTTTGTTTATATAAGTAATGTAAGGTGTTATATGATAATGCATTTTTAAAAGGAATATTTGATGTTCAAGTAGGGGCCGGAATAGCTCAGGCTGGTAAAGCCTGTTATTAAGAACACAAAGCCTGCAATTACTGCAGGTTCGAGCCCGGCCCAAGGTTGACTCAGCCTTCCATCCTTTATAAGGTAGGTAAAATGAGGACCCAGATTGTTGGGGGGGGGGCAATAAGTTGACTTTGTAAAAATATACAAATAGAATGAGACTATTGCCTTATACACTGTAAGCCGCCCTGAGTCTTCGGAGAAGGGCGGGGTATAAATGTAAACAAAAAAAAAAAGTGTTTGTGTATTTTGCTTAAATCTCTAAAATCAGCAAGCTTCCTATGGTATGTAGTTGCTTAAAATATTTTGGTGCTTCCATTGCTAAGGCTGCACTTGGGTATGTTAAAGGGATAGTGGAGGATGCTGTAGCTTTTAGAGTATAATGCTAAATCATCTCTAAGCCAAAAGTATAATATTCTATAATGGTAAACCTATCCAGCTTTGATGTCTAGAACTTGCAACTTATGCAGTGCTCATTTACATAAGCTTGAAAAAGATCATAAATATTAGAATTAATAGAGTTGAAAAACTCTTATTAAATTAGCTTGCCATTTTTTACTGTATTGAAACACCGCTGGAAAAAAAGTTGGTAACTTTAAAAAAAAACTTTTATATAAATCCAAACTGCACAGGATCATCACCATCATCCAAGAGACAGTGATTTGGGCTAGTTATTTCATTTTGTTTATTACGTTGTTACTGGTTAAAAGTCTGTTGTCAGAAATGATAGTAAAATATTCAGAGAGACTAAATAAATAGAAATCAACTGGACAGGAAATTCATTGGCCTGATGCTTTTTTGTTTAACCACAGCTTATAACTTTCCTGCCTTAATATTATTATTTTTAGCTGTTTGAAAACAGGATTCATATGCTTTCAACCCCAGAGGTACAGCACAATATTAAAAACTAAATTTATGTCTGAGATTCTCAAGTTTTCACCCAAACAACCGAGAGGCCACATTAAATAGAAATAATATCTAACAAGTTTACAGTAAGAGCTCAGTGATTTCCTAATCTGATCCTTAGTCAAAGGGCCCTTTTAAAGGATCCCTACTAAAAATTGTTGCTTTATATTCTGGCACTCTGATGCATGGTTCCTTTAAACTAACGCCTTTGGTGTCAAGATTACTATTGGTAGACACTGAAAAGCCAGATATGGAGAAGATTTAAGGGTTGTTCTTTATATTGTAATGTTCAGCAAATAGGATAATAGTCTGGATGAGTAGGAAATGAGTTTTCCCCCCCCCCCCATGGAACTGGATGGCTGCTTTTTAGATCTGAAAGAGCCTGAATCCATAAACATGAAGTAGTTTATTTACATGCCTATAGAGGAAAAGTCAGTCCTTCTAGACAGAGCTGCCTTCTAAATAGAGAGGAAACCAAAGTCTACAAAGCTCCCAGGTATCAGCCCTTGAAACACACATTAGCCCTGATCAGTCCTGGTCTTGCAATAATCAGATTTGGTGAGCACCCCCCACCCCCTTTAGAAGTACATGGATTCCTCTGAGCCTGGGAGTTAGGCAGTCCTGAGTGAGACCCCAGGAAAGGAAGGGCCACAGGGTGATATCTCAGAGGAACACAGCTGATCTGGCAAATGTTTTATACAATGAAATGGAGGGGCAACTTTCTTATTACGGTTGTTCCCCAGAACAGTTTAGCCATGGTTTTTTATGTGGAGTCTGTGCATTTTTTCTCCTCTCTGCACCCCCACCCCCGTCCCTTAACCCCTGCATTGTTTTGTCTAAAGAGAAGCTGTAGCGTCAGCCTCCTTTTCTCTCACAAGTCTGTCAGAACTAGCAGTTCTGCCACAACTTAGCAAAAGAAGCGGGAGATGGCACAAACCTTTTCTACTGCTCTGCAGGAGAAGGAAAGGCCTCTCTCGTGAACTTGCTTTGAACCTTTGTTAAATGTTTACATCAATAGTGTTCATCCCTTGGACTTTTCCAGTAGCCACCAAAAGCAGCTTATTGGTATACCAACTAACTTGCTTGACTTTTTTTTTTAAATGACCATGCAATCTCTTGGTTCAGGGTGGGGTCGGGACAAGTGGGTGGAGCTGAGCATTTACTGGCTAGATGTCCTTCCTGATGCCTATGCAGAGTTTGCAGCAATTTTCTCTTTGCATCCTGATTGAGATTTTCTTGTTGACAGGATACCCCATCTACCCCATCTATATGTTTCCAATATATTAATTTCCCAAGAAACTAGAAAGGAAGAGAGGAAAGAAAACCCTCTCTTTCTAATTTAGACAGGCCATCTGCTCAGTGGCTACTGCCATCTTATTCCGAGTCTTTTTAAAGACAGCTGCTTGTAGGTTCTGACATTAGATGATGACTGTTTTCTTTCTATTTTAAATTTTAGATTGTTTGTATTGGCCAGATTCTTGGTTTTTAGTCTCTTGGGGCAGGGGTCCCCAACTTGTGGGCTGCGGCTTATTTACAACTGGGCCATGTGATGGTGGGTGGCACACAGGCTCTGGCACTCACAGCCCGATTTGCATGAGTAGGGGCATGCTCACACCAGCCCCTCATACAAAACCATCTCCCTTTCCCCCACTCCCCCCTTCACGCCAGGCCACAAACCTGGAAAGGTTGGGGAACACTGTCGTAGGGTATTTTTTTTAATTCTGTGTTTAAGATTTGATAAGTACTTTTACAGTTTAGTGTCATAATGCTTCCTTTAGTACAGTCCCTCAGACTGCTCTAAGTTTTTAACTATGCCGTAAGCCACAAAACACTGCGAGGCAGAAATATAAAGAACTGCCTTATAGCGAATCAAATCATTGACCTTTGTGTTCTCTTGTGGCTTCTGTCTGCATCATGTTTTACCCATAGTAAACTTAACCTAAGTTTATGGATTTAATCTAATTTTGGGGGCTCACAAAGGCTTGGGCAACCACAAGTTAAAAGTGGCGGATTAGTTTAAATCTGTGTCATGAAATAATAGCTACTGAAGGACCGTATTAGCTGCAGTTTTTTTAAAACCTAGACTTCAATGTTACTTTGGACACTATTACTGGATTCTCTGACCTTAGGAAACTGTAGGTTCACATGCCCTTAAATTGATCTGAGTGCTGTTATTAGCTAAATAATATACACAGATTAGGAAATTAATTCTTGATTTACCTAAGCTATTAGCCTTCTGTGATCTAGATTTAGGAAACAACTCAGGAGAATGTGTTGAGTCATTGTTCTTCCCAATAAATTGTCTTCCAGATTTTTGGAGTACAACTCCTCTAAGCTCAGCCAGCATGGCCCATGATTGGGGGGTAAAGTTTCAGTGAGCCATTAAGCTGAATAAGTCTGATGCATAACATTCAATCACCCATGTTACTTTAATAAACTTGAATGTTCTCATAATTAAAAGTTCTAAATTTAGCTGTCCTCTGGAACATGTAGTTTTGCTGGCATGGAAAAGTGCTTTCAAGAAATAGAGCTGTATCAAATAAACCTTAATCCTTGGCTAACACCACTCCCCTTTAGCATTTTTCTCAGGATAATAATCAACCTAGGACAGACACCTTTAAGAGTCTAGCAGTGCTCTTAAAGGTACCTGAAGAGGTGAACCAAAGAGGCCTAACTAACATGGTCATGATTAGAATGGAGTTAGAGAGGCCTCAAGGCTTTGTATGGGTCTCCAAAATTCTGGCTACATAACCCTTCTAACGGTTACCATCTTATTGTAATGTTTAATATGACACAAGGAGTAAGTGAAAATATTCATTTGGATAGTGCTTATTTTATTCAGGTATAATAAGCCCTATTTAGTCTTGGTTGTGTCCAATTTGGTGCGTGATCCTTGATACATGATCCAAAGGCCAAGTAATTACTCTCAGTTGCAAAAATATTGGGTATGTCTGGAGAAGAAAAATACTAAAAATATCAGCATTTTCATATAGACCCTGTATCTTTTCTTTTTTTTTTTAGTTCTTTCCTGAAGAGCCAAGAGTATTTGCCATCATTCCATCATGATGGCTACACCCAGGACACAATTGCCATGTCTTTGGCTTCTTGTGCTTTCCACGACAACATGTTTAGCCCAAGGGACTTCACCACCACCATCCCCACCACCAGGATGTGGCAAGGACTTGAACTCCATCTACTACAACCTCTGTGACCTATCTGTCGCCTGGGGCATTGTGTTAGAAGCCGTAGCCAGCTTTGGTATTGTCACCAGTTTTGTCCTCACTGTGGTCTTAGTGGCCAGTCTGCCTTTTATCCAAGACTACCGGAAGAAGAGCTTAATAGGGACTCAAGCTTTCTTTCTGTTGGGCACTTTGGGGCTTTTCTGCTTGACCTTTACCTTCATTGTTAAGCAAGACTTCTCAACATGTGCTTCACGACGCTTCCTCTTTGGTGTCCTCTTTGCTATCTGCTTCTCCTGCCTGGCTGCCCATAGCCTCAGTCTCAATTTCTTTGCCCGGCAAAACACTGGGCCTCGGGGATGGGTCACCTTTGGCATGGCTTTTGTCCTCGTCTTGGTTGAAGTCATCATCAACACTGAGTGGCTCATTATTACTGTGGTGAGGAATGATGGTACTGCCAAGGATCCTTGTGAACTGAAGAACGAGGACTTTGTCATGGCACTCATCTATGTAATGTTCCTGCAAGTAGCTACTTTCATTGCTACGTGGCCTGTCTTGTGCGGACATTACAAGCACTGGAGAAAGCATGCCGTTTTCATTCTCCTCACTACTTCCTTTTCCATGGCCATCTGGATAGTATGGATTGTTATGTATGTTTATGGCAACCAGCAGGACCAGAGATCAACGTGGGATGATCCCACATTGGCTATTGCTCTTGTCTCCAATGCCTCGGTGTTTGTTTTGTTGTATGTCATTCCTGAGATTTCTCAGGTGATCAAGCCAGGACCAGAGCAGGCCTATGAGGATGATGTCTACCCCACACGGGGGGTTGGTTATGAAACAATCCTCAAGGAGCAGAAATCCCAAAGCATGTTTGTGGAGAACAAAGCTTTCTCAATGGACGAACCTTCTTCAGGTAGGCATGCGGCATTGGTGAGGAGACCAGGAAAAAAAATGTAATCAGAGGAACTGCATGCAGGTTTATGCTTGCTAAACATATCTTAACATGTTTTTATGTAGACATGAAAATAATTATAGGTAGTCCTTGACTTACAACCATAACTGAGGCCAGAATTTCCATTGTTAAGTGAAGCAGTTGTTAAGTGAGTTGTGCCCAATTTTATGGCCTTTTTTGCCGCAGTTGAATGAATTGTGGTTAAGTAAACCTGGCTTCCCCTGTTAACTCTGCTTATCAGAACCCAATCAGGAAGGTTGAAATGGCAATCCCCAGACACCGGGGATGGGGGGGGGGGAGCGGTTTGGGAGGTGTGTGCCTGGAACTGTCTTAAATACATGCCACATGCCAAGAACCTGAATTTCTTTTTTAAAAAAGTTTTTTATTAAATATACAATTAAAAACATTGGACATAGTGCGCATTTTCTGGTTCCAGCATTTCCATCAAATTTTACCTTACAACAGATACAATTCATATTCGATATATAAATTTGTATAGTCTATCAAAATTCAGACACATAAATCTCTTTGTCTTTGAAGATTACTTTCAGTACCAATACAACCTGAATTTCCATTAAGTGATTATAGGGTACTGCAACAGTCATAAGTTTGAGGGGTGGTTGTACATCACTTTTTTCAGTCCTGTTGTAACTTTGAACGGTTTCTAAACAAATGGTTGTAAGTCAAGGACTAACTGTCCTGAAAAATTATTTGCTCTGTTTCTCCCCTCTCCTACTTTTAGCATAATGTTGCCTTTGGGTGGGTATCATAGTCATCGGTATCTGTGACCGAGCTGGAGAAGACCAAAAAAATTGATGCATCTGGTGGTGATAGAGAATCATGTTTACACAACTTGCTAACTCAGGGTCTTCTGTTATGGTTGCCTGAATTTGTAGATTCCCAAGAGTTCTGGATATTCTATAATCTGTACAAGAATGGTACTGTCATTGTGGCACACTTTTGGGACAGGGAGATTAGATAGAATTGATGCCATCTAATTCTATTCTATGACCTTATAACAGTTCTTTGTCTCCTCTAATTTTGTAGTTGAATTTTCTAACTCTGTTGGACAGTAGCTCAGTAGATGGAACAATGTTTTTTCATAGCATCACAATTCAGACAGCTTTGCTAAATCTGAGCTGCTGTATAATTTGGTTTTCTGTCTTAAAATTTACATGTAGAATAAAATAATAGAATAAAATAAATAAGCTTTATGTAGAATAAAATAAATAAGCTTTATGGCTATATTTTATTGGATGGAAGTAAATCTAGTGGAGTTTATATCTAAGTTTGTACAGTGATAAGTGATAAGTAAATGTATTATGTGTTTATAAGATTTCTAGGCTCATACCTTCAGAAATATCCCTATATTTTGAAATGGCCAGAAGCTCTGCCTGCTGAGAAAGATAGAACTGTAGTACTATAAATAAAAACCAAGATATCACATTAAAACTATTTTCAGCTAAGGTAAAATCGATTTAGAATAGCACATCCAGTAGCTGAGTTCATCTCTTTATTTTATATGATTTGAAGAGAAATCAGCTAAGATCTGATGCAATGCAGGACAGAACCTGTTGATTATGTATCATATACTGTACAAATGGACTCAGTATAATAAGGAAGATTTATTTTAGGCACATGTGTCAGTTTGAAATTATGGTCATTGGCTTACTGATTACATCAGCCATATTACTGAGGCTGGAGAGAGCTGAACTTCAGAGCATAAAGACAACCAACATTGTCTCTTGAGTGCCATAAATCCAGATGGATTTTCTTGTTCAGAGAAAGTCTCCAAGCACCTTGAGCTCATTAAAACTTACTTTGACTATAGTTACCCACAAACAAGACTTTGTTTTATGGGCGGCTTATGAAACAAAAGTCCCAGCAGTTTTTTGATGGCTTTTTCATTGGACTGCATTGAACAGACGATGCTAATAAGCAACACCAACTCACTGGAAAGAATTATAGATGTGTGTTTATACAGGTGTACTTGTAAGAAAGGATGCCATTAATTTGGGGAAGAGATGTAAGGGTTTAGCTTTTTTTAAAAGTACAGTAGTGTCCAAAATTGTGGAAAACTTTTGGGAAAAGTGTATTTTTGAGGTTTGATAATACCACTCATTTTTGGGAGTTTCAAGGTAATCATATTCCAAATCTATCGAACAGACTAAAGAAACTTGTTAGTCAGAAGGGACACAGCAATAAAACAGAGTTAATAGAAGCAATCATTCAATCTTGGTTTCATATTATAACAGCTGCAGAACTAAAAGACTTGGTTCACTCCATGTGATTCATGCTAAAGGTTACCCTACTAAGTATTAACTGACATAGTGATATTTTTTGTATATCTCATTTTTTCTACGTGTTTCACTTTCCTTTTTTATATTGTAAATGCTATTCTAATAGCAAATCCTTCATAAAAGTTATTGCATTACATTCTTGATTAAATTATCTTTCCATTGATATATAATTTTATAGTACTGCTCCCCCAAAAAGTGGTGTTATTAGCTAGTTTTAGAAAATACACTTTTCTCAAAAGGTTTCCACAATTTTGGCCACTACTGTATATACTTCTATACAAACTTGTGACTTTATTTGTTTGGGTCTCTCTCACTCTCTTTTTCTATTTTTATCTTTCCCTGCTCCTGGAGCTATAAAAGTAGCTGGACACAAAAACACAGTATGCTAAGATTTTAATTCACTATACAGGTAGTCCTTGACTTACAACTTTAATTGAGCTCGAAATTAACAGTCATAAGTCATGACTGTTGTGAAGTTGGGGCACCCTTTGACTGCATTCAATTTTGCAACCTTTTTTTTGCAGCAGTTGTTAAAAGCCATGGTCATTAAGCAAATGCCACAGTTGTTAAACAAACACAGTGGTCATTAAATGAGTCCCTTTTCCCTAATGGACATTCTTTTTCAGAAACCAGAAGTATACATGGGAAGCCAGCAAAAAAAAAAAAAAAAAAAAAAAGCCAAAAGCTGTGGGATGCTGCAAAGAGTTGTTGAGATTTTGGCCCCAAAATTGCTTTTAATATAATCTTTCTCTTATTTCACATGAAGGCCTACAGTCTCAGGGGGAAGCTTTCTAATAAGGCTGTGCTAGAAAATTGGATCTAGGACAACTCAGCACATAGCAATTCACCATGGCCAACTTGCTGCGGTACAAGACTTACATTAATATTGAAGAAATGGTGGAATGGAATCATTAAAAAAAGGATGAAAAAGGACGGACAAAATAAAATGTGAATGACAGAAATCAAAATAATTTCTAAATTATTTTAAATACTTAAAATTGAATTGCTAAATTGTCCCACAGTAAGTTGTCCCATGGTGAATTGTCCTGAGATGAGTCGTCCTGGGGGTAAGTTGGCCATGGTGAGTTGGCTGCGGTGAGTTGACTGCATCAGGTTGTCCCATTCTGAGAAAATCAACCTAATTTTATATTTAGATACCAAGTTATCGTATACAAGTTATTGACCGGCATTCTTCTCCATTCAAACCATGCTATCTAGTTTTGCTCGTGAAAATGTTTGGAATAGTGTGTTTAAATGTTATTGTCCTGTGGTTTCTCTCTTTCCAGCTAAAAAGCCTGTGTCCCCATACAGCGGATACAATGGGCAGCTTCTGACAAGCGTCTATCAGCCCACAGAGATGACTTTAATGCACAGTGGGCCTGTAAGTGAAAGTGCGGTTGTGCTGGCAGCTGCTTCTCCTTCTCATCTTGCTTATCTGTAGCTTAATTTGTTGGTAGTAGGCCTAAAACAAACAAATCATGTATATAAAAGATGTTAGAAGACGTGGCTGTGCTTGACCAGAAAAATGAAGGCTTGTCTGAGATGTTAAATCCCAAAACAATGTCAGGTATAGGTTGCAAAGGGCTCATCACAAGCAGGAGTGATTTGAGGGTATAGTCCAGTGAGGGCTAACCTTTTTGTTGTCATGTGACAAAAGCATGCGCGAGCACATGCGACTGCACACGCATGCCTGCACCCATAATGCAATGTGCCCCCCCGCACATGTGCGCGCTTCCCCGTGCATGAGTGCGCAACTCCCCCCCCCCCCGCAGCCCGTTTTGGGCCTGGCAGACCTCCCTGCAGCCTCCTTACAATTGAACTGTAATTGTTCAATTACAGTTACTCTCACCTGAGTTGATGTTGCCTACATTAATTTAGTGCCTCAGGTGTTTTCTGTGAGAGCCAGCCCTTCTCCAGCAGTTTTCTGGGCAGCTCTTATTGAAGTTTTGAACTTGTACAATTAAAGAATCAAGAAGCTTGAGGGTTCAGGAAAGGTTTGAAGCCTTCAGTTGTGGGTCTAAAGTAAAATGGCAGAAATTAAGGTCACTCTTCCTGAATAGTGCCCTTTAATTACTTTTTAGCAGTGGCTTACCTTTAAAATCTCTCAGTCTTCCTTGTTCTATTCAATTTTCTCCTGCACAATTCTAAACTTACATCATAGTTACCAAAGCTAGCAAATGTCAAGGTTAGTTTGACTGAACTTAGTGAGACTCTAAGCTTGTAACTGTGTTAGGAAATGAGAAAATATAAGCGAGGAGCTCTTTGGTATCCTCTGAGCTTGGTTGTTTTCTTGCAAATGTTTCATTACTTAAACGAGATAAGCATCATCAGCGCTGATGTTGTTACCTAGTTTGGGTAATGAAATGTTTGAAATGTAATGAAAGAAAACAAGCTCAGAGAGCACCAAAAAGCCCTCATTTCAACCCTGAGCTACAAATATTCTTCTTTATTGAGAATATATAAGCCCGTGAAAGCCTTTTTATTGCCTTAAAATATTTTGGCATCAGCAATACTGGTTTGGTTTCTTTTGCAATTACAGTCACATTTCCAAAAACATGATTATACTTTTTACCCCATTTTTTTACTATTTACTATTTTTGTGGGTTCCAGTTGGATGCCCCGTATGATGTCATCCTCCCTCGTGCTACGGCCAACAGCCAAATGATGGGCAGTGCCAATTCTACCCTGCGTGCTGATGATGCTTATGTTTCACAGAGTAAGCAAGCATTGGCTCAGAAAGATGGAAGGAATGGGCAAGTGAGCGAAATGGTAAGCCTTGGATTATTCTTTTGTCATTTTAGGAGCAACTGAATTCTTATCTGACCTTTTCTGCTTATATGCTGCGAGTAAAATAGATCAGTCTGTCTCTTTCCCAGTTACATTCCTAATGTAAAGGACCTAACCTCTTAATGTCTTGTTTTGCCTTAGGCTTCATCTCCATATAGCAAGCACAGATGGTAGAAGTTTTGAGTCCTGATCTCCGGACATCCTGTTGCTTGAGGATGCCTTACAAAGCCTGCCTCCACAAAGGAGCATCTAACTGGGGCAAGGCCTCAGATAGACATGGAGAATGGAGATGTTATCCTGGGAACTGAGAAAATTTCATCTTGGTTGCTGAGGCAATGCATTTTTTTTTCTCATGCATAAACCAAGCGTTCTACTTGACATCTGTTACAGTAAATCTGGGTCACTGGGTCAGGATGCCACCTCCTGTTCTGTGTTCCAAACAGTGGGCCTTCTATTCTCCTTGGAGCCTTCAGTCAAATTTATAATTCCACCTCTGTTTTGCCAGTATTTTGAGAGCCTCCCTTATTTTCACCCCACCAATGATGGGGCCACATTCAGTGCATTGAATCTTGTTCATTTTGTACAAACATGGCGCTATGAGCGCAGAGGAGTTCCACTCTACAGACCACAATTCAGCCTCTTGTTGGAAAATTAGTTGCTTTCCTGCATCCTCCCATCTCATGTCTACTCCCACAAGAGAGTGTTTTGGAAATTAGAAGGGTATCACTCCAATTGTTCTTTAATAGAGGCCATTCTTCTTAACGGAGAGAGCGAAACTGGTCAAATGTAGCAAGAACTCTTACTTGAAGCCTGTTTTGCTTTCTCCTGATCCTTCTGCTTTTGGACCAAGCCCTGGAATGTGACATCATGGTATTGTTTTTGGAATCCTTATTATCTCCTCTTCTGTTAATCCCTCCCTGTTATGAAAATTAAGGCCGCATTTTTTTTTTATGCTCGATGTTTTACTTTGAATGCCTGTCTTTATGCAGCAGGGAGAATCTACTTTATATTGTGGTCAGAGTCTTAAACATTCTTATCTGACATTGACAACCAAGTTGGTGATTGAACATGGACCTGAAAGGAGGAAGTTATGTTAAAATGATACTTTCATTTCACAACAGATAAAATGGTGGGATTTGCAAGACTGCTGTCAGTAACTGTTGTGTCAAAAAGGTTCATTGCCGATTGTGCTTTCATTATGGATAAGCCTTCCTTAACTTGATCTTTTCTCAACCTGAAGGACTACGACTATCATCCCAACCAGAGTGGGAGTGCAAGATAACTGGTGGGCCCAGATGGTGGTGGTGGTGAAATGCAGATCTATGAAGGGCAAGTGAAGGACTTTAATTGCAAGGAGAGGCCAGAGGGCTCCAGAAGGCAAGAGATGGGTGGTTTCACGTAACTGCACAAACTATTCCAGTGTTAAAGGGTTGTGTGCTGCTGAAATGGAGTTTTGCTACGGAAATGGATGCCGTCAGGCTTAAAACCATCTGGGAGTGGCAGTTTCACTACAGAAACATAATTGTCTCTTTTTGGCATTACTCATCTTGCTTTACCTCGTCCTCACCAGGTGAGGATGAGTCACCTCCATTTAGGATATTTTATTGTGCTGACTTACCCTTTCTCATCTTTTTGTGCTGTTCTTTGCAGAATTGTTCAGGCTCTGGCTTTACTCTGAAACAACAACTTTCCTCTGTGTAGAGTGGTCTCCCAGCCACCTCTGATGAAGTGGGTTCTGAGATGCACAGTCTTACGCCTCAATAAATCTATCTGATATGCCTTCAGTCCTTTTCATGGTATCCCACTTTCTCTTCATGCCTTGGTGTGATAGTTCCTGGCTGCTGGCCTGCCTGTCCTTATGCTGCTGTTGTGTGCCATTTTTCTCTTTGCTGCTTCTTCTTCCCTCTTTTGGGCAGAAAAGGGGTGCTCTTTCTCTCTCATATGCTAGCAGGAGAAGGAAGCTACTTTGATAAAAAGAAGCGCTGCCTGTTTCTTGCAATGCCTTTTCACCAAGTCTTCTTCTGGCCTCCTAGACTGACGTCCTCTGAAGTTTAGCCTGCTTTTGTTGTGTAAGCATTTTGAGCAGGTAAATTCTTTTCCAGACTTCTCCAAACAAGGAGCCTTCAAATGTACAGGGACAGGTGACTCCACGAATGTTCTTTGGGCCAGCCTTCTGATTGGAAAGGTGTTCTTTACTGTCTGTAGGAGGACCATGCCCCTGCCTGTAGAGTCTGTGCTCAGGAAGTGGAAGGACCAAGTTTATACTGACTCAGACCATGGCTAGTCTTGCATTGAGTCATGATTTCTGTCTGTCTTGCTGAGAATGCTGTTCTGTACCTTGCTAGAGGATGAGTCTGCTTCTAGTTTTTGGCTGAAACATTCTCTGCTCTGATAATGAGGAATGATGTAATCTCCCTCTGCTAACGCAAGCTGAGTAAATGGCAGAAGAATAAGGAGGAATGTCCCCGGCTGCTGTTTCATCCACGCTACTCTTTAAGCTGAGATTGGAGAAGTTGATTCTTATCAGATATGGCTTTTTTAAATTCAGAATTGTCTGACAAATTAAATATCTTTTTTCCTACAAGTGGCTTCTGACTTCTTCTTGTGTCATATTCTTTTGTGGGATTGAGAACAAAGGAGGAAGAGTTGACAAAGAGAGTTGACAAAAATTACAAATATTTCTCTTCTGTGCATTTCCTAACTGATGGATTCAGCTGATTAATAGGAAGGATTTGGACTTCCCAGAACATTGAACTTGATTATTCTATGATTTGAAAACTCAGATCAGTTGTATTTGACACAGGATTTATTTTCTGGACAATGTATGGAACATAACATTCTGTTCCAGTCTGGTCAATGTTCTTGTTTCGCTCTTGTTTTTTTCTTTTTAACTTTTTTTTAAAAGACAAGTAATCTGCCTAAGTATTTATACTAATGATATTAACTGTAATACATTTTGGAGCAATAAACATTCTCTCCAACATGCTCGCTTTTTTCCAGCATGCAGAAATATTCTTTCTTGTGGCCGTGATTCTCCCTCAGAATTATTGGATGAGAGTCCCCTCATCTTTATACCAGATATCCCAAAGGTAGTTTTCAGAAGACAACTGGACTTTTTTTTGGGGGGGGGGGGTTCCCCTTGAAAATATTTCACTTCTCATCCAAGAAGCTTCTTCAGATCTAAAGAAGCAACTTCTTGGATGGGAAATGAAACATTTTCAAGGGAAAAAAAACCCCAAGAAAGTCCAGTTGCCTTTTGATGAGCATTTTTGGGACAACTATGACCCTGATAATAGAGAATCTCCATAGACGCTTTGTACCAAATGTTGTGGAACTCTAGAAAATAAGATGGCAAGACCCTATTTTCTGTGTGCTGATAGCATTTCACTCTATCTACAAGCAGGAGAATCTTTCATTATTTAGGAGTCCGGCGATCAAGAACTGGCTACCTGTTTCTTGCTAAAATTGCAAATTTGTTACCTGTCTTTAGGACTGTTGTTATCTTCAAATTACAAGCAGCTTCTTTTAAATACCAGCTACTAAAGAATAACCCAAGAAGTTACATTATCTAGTTGGGCATTGTGTGACAAAGAATACTGTATTAAATAGCCCATTGGTCTGATTCAGCAGGCTCTTCTTGGGACCTTCTGGTTAGGTCGCTCTTTCTTATGGAAGTACAATGTACTTTGATATTGTACTTTGTGGTGGTTGACATTGTGGTGTAGTCCAGCCTCATCCTTAGACTGCTACTCAGGTAGCTGCATTAGTCTTGCATTTTTCTGAATTTCTAGCCAATAAAAACTTACCAATGGCTTATTTTTTGCTCTTCTACCAACTTGGATGTGGGGTGCCCGTGCAGAGATAGTGAATGAATAAAGATATTTATGAATAAGGATATTTTCTGAATAAAGATTTTTTTTCTTAGTGGAGTCCTTAGTGTTCTCTGAGCTTGGTTGTTTTGTTGCAAACATTTCATTATCAAACTAGGTAACATCAGTGCATTCTTTTCTTTCTCCTTATATAGTCATTTCAGGTCAGATTAGGCCAGTATAGGATAGTGCTAATTAAAAGGAAAAGAAACTTCACATTATATTATTAGCTTATAGCCTGACCATGGACTTGACAGTTTTAGGAGTAGCAGTAGACATCTTTCTCAAATAATTGTAGTTGTCCTCTGGAATGGTGAGCAAAATTTGTGAATATATGATATATGTCAAGATCTTCCAAGAAATATTTTTGCATATTCCACTTTTATAGGAATAGCATCAATAATGTTGAACCAGTGTTCTAACTACAGCTGTATTTGTTCTGTCAAAAATGATTTAGTTAAAAAAAACAACAGTTTATTAATCCATCTAACATTGCAATCTCTTTTTAACAAGTCTTTAAAAACTGCTACGTCATCTATTTGCTGAAATGCTCCACAAAGTTTGTTATTATGCTTGAGGTGTTTCTCAAGCAGGAGACATGAAACGACCATAATGTCTTGTGAAGCGTGACATTGTTTTCAAAACACATCAGCCCTAACAAACTTTTCTGGAGTGCCTCGATTAATACACAGTGGACTGGAGGTCATGCCAAGTTCAGGGGCTACATCCCTCAGCCAGGTAGCCTTTCGTACTGGCAGCAATTTTTCTGCCACTCCCGGAAATGGCAGCCTGAGCAAACCGCACCTCCATTAATTATTTAGCTGCCCAGAGTGCTCTGCTGAAGCTCTTGTGACCTCTCTTAGTCCTTGGGACAGGCTGGAGGGAGTGGGGGGGGGGAGTGGGGGGGAAGAGTTGCAGGAGCTGCCTTGCTAGCTCTGTAAACATTTTGGTCTATTTTATGATAGGCCTGCCATTGGCATCTCTCCTTCCGCCAGATTACGGAGCAATCTGATCTGAATGAGTGTTTTCATAGTGTAACCCAAATTCAGTTCTCTCCCAGCTGAGCCAGCTCTCCTCTAAGGGGGCACAATTATTACTGTTGTAAATTCCACTCAGCTTGGATCATAATGATCTTCAGGCCTCTGTTTCAGGGCTGCTCCGTATCTCACCATTTATGAGGTGGCCTTGTTCTGGTTACAACACTATTTTATGCATGGATGGCTGCCTGGCAGGTCCTAGCTGCAGCATGTCAAAATAAAAAGGCTCAGATTCTGAATCACACATCCAGGAAGGGAACTGGTAGTCTAGATTTAACACTCCTTTTTCTGGCTCCACCCTTTAATCAGTAGGTTCTTACTTGGAAAGGTAAAATAAGTGTGTGTGTGTGTGTGTGTGTGTGGATAAGCTTTTCTTGGCTGTGTTGGCACAATATGCTTACTCATAGTTAACTACTGTTTATTAAAATAACACAATTCTCTGGGTTTGCCCTGCTCTGTACATTTGGCACATACTCAACAGTCAGACAAGTGGACTAGCTTAAAAAGTGGTTGGCTAATTTATAGCTCATAAAATGCATCCTAGAAGAGGGGCTTTGAAAGAAATGAGTTGTCTTTAGTAAGTCAACAGTTACCACCTATGGTAACTGCTCCCAGTTGCTACGATAGTTCAGTAAAACCACTTCTTTATTAAAAGATCTAAAGTTGAGAAGGACAAAAAGTAAAGGAATGCTTTTGCCCTTGCCCTCTATTTATTCAATTCCCAGAAATGTTTGGCAAAGACCAGTGAAAAGGTTAGGCAGAGATGCGTGATATGTTCAAAACTGCAATATGAATAGAAGGTATATATAGAAGTGATAGAAGTCTTCAGCATTCTTCTCAGCAGTAGGAACATCACAGCTGGGGAGAGAGAGACCTTCCCTAAAACCATTTTGATTATGCATCTGTGACTTGATTTTTTAATTGTCTCCAAAAATAGTGGGTTTGGTGCCAGGTTTTTATAGGAACTTTTCAGGTTTTTAATTGCATCTAATTTGGAAGAGTGAGTCATTCCTACCAACAATATATCTCAAGAAAGTGACGTGACTCCCTGAAAAGCTGCATGAGTTCCTTGCTAAATGTTTCAGAAAACACTGAATGACTGCAAAATTTCCACCCCACTTTTTGGGGAAACAAACAAAATTGTTGAAGCACCTAGGAAGCATCCCACTTTCAAAACTTGATTGACCATTGTCGAGAGTTATCTAAAGATGCCTTAGGTTGAAAGAAACAAAACCAAAAATACTATAAGCCATGTGAAGATTTAATGAACAGCAGGAAACTAACCAAAGTTGCTGGGTTTTCATTATAGCAAATAAGTCAGCCATCTTAAATATGCAATAGCTATGATGAAAAGGTCTCTTTATGGGACGAACAGGTTAAAGAATGTGGGGAGGAAAATCTATTGTGGAGAACAGGGCTGGATGCAGAAAAACAATACCCAACTTGGTATTGGTATGTCCTTCTAACAAGAGTAAAAATACTTTGCACCTGGCAAATCTCTCTGTCCAGGATTTGCTACTGTGGAATACTACCTTTAAGCCATTACTACGATTGATACATAATCAGCAGAGCTTCAAGAACAATGGAGATTTCTGAAACTACAGGATGGAGGTTAGTAGCAGTTAACTTTTCTCTGCAGTTGGCTGCACCAAGTTGCCAAGGCGACAAGCACTGCCCTAGGGGCATCTGGGGCTTATCCTGGCTCTCTACAGCCAACACATTTTCAAGGCTTCATGAGGCTTATTTGCTGTTACATTCAGCATTATATCCAGACTGTCTATGGGTCAAGGAGTGTTTTATCAGCCCAGCCCCCCCTCTGACTGGCGTCTACTTCCAAGTATGTAACTATGCCATTTTAGGAATCATTCGGGTAAACCGAGGATCAGCACATTGGATTGCAAAATCACAGAACTGGAAAGAAATTTGGAGGTCATTTAGTGCAACATCTTGCTTTGGTTTAGTTTTTGTTATTACATTCTTTCCATTGTCCTTGTCCTTGTCTTCTTTTCTTTTTTTGCGCATTTGGAGACCATACCTAGCAATTCTACTTCATGAAGAAGTGTGTTTTGGTAAGTGCTGGATGAGAAAAACAGTACCAGTACCAAGTGTCCAGTCATCCTGGATAGTGGACATTTATACACTAGAACACTAAAAATCTGGAACATTTCTGAACACCAAGTTCCTTCATATGCAGTAACAAGCTGCTAATGTGGAATTTTAGGTAACTAATAACCAGCACTAGATATTTTTGTGATAGAAGAGTTTTCAGACTGAACATTTTTACATTTTCTGTCGACAATTTATTTGTAGTTGATCCCTAAGGATTTAGGGAACGAGTTTACTAAATATGTCATCATCTATCTTGTGTTTGGTGTTAAACATTACACTGATTCCTGGAGCCTCTGGAAATATTTAACCAGTTAGGCTATTGTCAAGCCAAATAGAATCCAAGCCAAGCCTTGTTTAATCATTATTTTTTAGAAGCTAATTGGAGTCCTAGGCGAAATTAGGTGAACTGGGAATTGTACATTTATCTTGGCAGTTTTTTCTTTCCGATTAGGAGTCTTAACTAGAAGGATGACAGGACTGATAAGGAGATTGTTTTAAACTATACTGATTCTGTTTTGGTTGTTGAAACCAAGTGTTGATTAAGAACAATAATCCTAGCGAACATCCAGTATCACTGTCCTCTTTCTCAAGATCTGTTTACTCCTGTTAAACAATTCAGGACATTCCCAGTGGTAGCCTGTGCACTAGGTTGAAATCAGCTGTGGCCTGTTGGGATGCCACGAAATTGGTGATATTTGATACCTATTGTGGTTTATTACTGGGTACTTGAGCCAGTACCCTCTCTCAGTCCAACCCACTTTACATGGTGGTTGTTGTTATGAGGAAAATAGGAGGGGGGGGGGAGTACTGAGTTGGTTTGACAGCTTGAATTATTTATAACCACAATAAAGGTGAAATATAAATAATAATGAACATAAAATCGTAAGTATCATACCAAGAACTACGCATTCTAGGAAACATCTGTTTTTTGCAGTGTGATATGAATATGTGTGCAAATAACAACTTATATTGAGTGCATACACAGAAAGACAGCTCAGTCGTAGGAATGGAAAGAATAATTGTCATGACAAAGCCCCACCTTGACTCTTCACTGCTAGGTGATTTGCCCAATGGAAAATAAGTCTGCAGTTTCCCTGCCGCAGCTGAGGTGGCCCGCTAACCATTTCTTGAAAAGTTTTCCTTGGATGGACTCCATCAGCAAATGTTAACACGCCCTCCTGCGAATATTCTGATTTGTATGAAGGAACCATTTAGGTGACACTAAATCCGTGCTTTTGCAACCTTGGCCATTTTAAGGTGTGTGAACTTCAACTCCCATAATTCCTTAGCAAGCATGGGGAATTCCGAGAGTAGGTCTACTTTTCTTAAAAGTTCCAGAGGCTGAGAAACACTGCCCTAGCACAGGGGTTTCCAACCTTGGCAACTTTAAGCCTGGAGGACTTCAAGTCCCAGAATTCCCCAGCCAGCTTTGCTTTGCTGGCTGGGGAATTCTGGGACTTGAAGTCCTCCAGGCTTAAAGTTGCCAAGGTTTGAGACCCCTGCCCTAGCAGATTGGCAAGCTGTACAGTCTCAAGTTGACCTTTTGTTCCTTTTTGTCAGAGATTAGGCAGCATAACTAGTATTATGTGATAAACCCAGGAGCAAAACACAGCCCACAGCACATAAATATAAATAACAGTGGTTTTATCTACAGCTAAATATTTACAGACTTATACATGGTTAAATATATCTATACCTGACACACAGAGAGCAATACATGACGAGAGAGAACATGAGTATAATGCATGAGGAGAGGGGAAATGCCCTCTAATGGCTTTCCTTATATAGGCAGCGTCTAACCCAGCTTCTTCAAGTGGCAGTAACTCTGCTGCCTCATTCCATTGCATCAGCTTCTGGTTGCCTCCACTTACAACTTCTTATCAGCTTACAGCTATTAACTCTTCATACACTGACACTTTTCCCAGTCCTTTGCTTTCCCATGGATATTCTCTCCCTCCTGGCCACTAATGGAAGTGATTGGCACCATTTTCCCGCTTCCCTGTACTTGCCCTGCACTTGGTTGATCCTTTAGTTAAGTGTTCTCTACCTCTCTTTATTATTATACATATCTTGAACACATATCTCTCTGATCAAATAGTAACTCAAGATTTTGAAACCGGCTAATCCATAAGCATTCTATTGCATAAATTACCTTGGAGAATCCTGCTTACTAAGAATTACTAAGAATTCTGAAGTTTATATAACTAAAGAAATGGCTGATTGGTTCTTGGTCACTCTTTTTCTCCTTCCACTAGTTCCTTTCCTGGGCAGGAAATCATTTCCCCACCTCTAGCCAACCACTTCTTTTCCTCTCTGAAGAGAGAGATGGCAAACCAGTTTGTGCCTCCTTTAGAGTAAGGACCTGAACTCTGTTCCCAGACCCCAAAGAAAATGTGGGGGACAAATTTAAAAGGAGAAGGAAAGTCAGGCAGTGAGACATCACAATGCGCAACTGTTTTTTCCAGCTCAGGAAAGCCAACTTCTACCCTGACAGTAACTGGGATGAATTTCTGGGAGAGCAGCAATCCCATCTTGAGAAGGAAAGGAGCAGTAGCATCTAAAATGACAGACTTTCTTCCTGGGTCAAGGCTGGGAGAAAAGCATACAATTGTGGGTGTGCAGCCGAGCCTTAGGCCCAAGAGATTTAGATATCTTTAGATCTCTATCTCTCATTCCAATTGGGTGATCCCTGTGTTATCATGGTGGAGGATGGAGCTCTTTTCTAAACCGTATGCAGTCAAGGGTCAAAAATTCCAGATATTTTAAAATGGCTGTTCCTCTCTTGCTGTTCTCCTTTGCAAATCAGGAATGAGCCAAAGCCTGGCTGCATTTGCATAACATCTTAAATCTGACTCTGGTTTATTTGTTGAAACCTGAATTAACCGAACAAGCTGGGTTCATCTAGCTTTCTAAGACACCTAAAAGATGAACCAAGGCTTTGTGAAGGTAGTTCCCAGGATTTTAAACTGACCTGGTGAATGTATTGTGCAAACA
This sequence comes from Ahaetulla prasina, assembly GCF_028640845.1. Taxonomy (NCBI): domain Eukaryota; kingdom Metazoa; phylum Chordata; class Lepidosauria; order Squamata; family Colubridae; genus Ahaetulla; species Ahaetulla prasina. Next base: position 138,837,393 of record NC_080540.1, read on the forward strand.
AGGCATTTGTCAAGTATACCTCAAGAGAAATAACAAGTAGCCTGATCTGATCAGGCCACCAATAAAGAAGAAAACAAACAGTTCTCCCTCCCAGAAGTTTCTCTTGGTGGATTTTCCAATTTCTGGGACCTGAAAGGGGCACTGACAGGGCCCAGTGGTAAATAACTAATCCTAATTTTTTTGATGGCCCTCCAACTCAGCCTTGAGTTGATCAAGCTGTTTATTGATTAAATTAAACAAACAAGGAGCCACTTTTTTTGCCCTTCAGTGAAACCATTTTTCCTTGTAACTGACAAGCCAGGACTGGCCAGGTATTTGTCCTCCTTGATGCTGGCCTGTGGCAAAGCAGGTGGTGGGCAGGTGCAACAGGAGAGGAGTGCGAAATTACTGTTTCCCTTTCTTCTTTGAAACGAGGAGAATGTGGATTATTCTTTCAGTTGAAATGGCCTCTTTCTCTGAGCTTCATGGGCCGTGGAGGTAGCGGTAGTTAGTGGTTAGTGAAGAGTGACATCACCAGAAGGCCATACAAAAGAGACTCGGGAGGGTCATGCTTGAGCTCGTGCAATAAATGATGAGGGAAGAAATGCAGTTCTACTTGCTTACTGCTTTGCTGCAGGCTGCCAAGCAGCTGTAGATCTGCCAAAGGAAGCTAAAATAGGGTAATTCAAGCAAAGGATTTGTGCCTGCATTCTCTGGCCAGCTTAACCCAAGCCAGATCAGCGTGTCTATTTATTCATGAACAATGAATTAAAGGCGGCTAAACATTGGAGAGTCGACTGTGAGAAATTGTTATTGCCGTGAGAGAAAGAAGCACTATATCACTATAACCAGAGGGCCTTTCCAGCTTGCTCAGTGGAAACAGAGGCGGTTGGATGCCTCTACAACTTCAGAACATGGTGGGAGGAGTCTTCCTTTTATACACTTCCATAAAAAACAATTTTCCTCTTTGCGGTAAACTAAGCCATCTGCTAGGGAGCTATGCCAGCTTCTGTTTGTGCTTCCCTACCAAATGTAGGACGTTAGCAAAATATTATTTAAGACTATGAAAATAAGTTTCACCTGCAGTTTGCCCTATCCTGCTTGGGAATATGTGTTACTTTCCTGTAACAGGTTTATCGTGAGAGTAGCATTTTTCAACAAGTGTTGTCCATGCTGGCTAGAACTACACTGGACATGTTTGCACCTCATGTTTGGAAGGCTGTTCTGGCCTAGGATTCCCAAGAGCATGAAGCAGACTCCTTGTCCCGACAAGACCCGCTTTTTATTAAATTATTGTGAATTCTTCTCATTCACATCCAGCAAATCTCTCAAGGGAGAATTTACAGTCCCAGAGCTTATCTGGCTTGGAAAGCTGCCAGGCTGATATCTTCAAAACTTGGCAAGGAGTCTCGGAGAGTCACGAACCAATTAAGCAAACTAATTGTCTCCTCCCCTCCCCTTTCACTCCTCTTTATTCCCTATGGGAGGGGCCATTCACGTCCACCTGTGGCTTTACTCCTGAGTCGACCCTTGCTCCTTAGCTGTTCCCTTCTCTGCAGCTCTGCCCATGCGCACACTGGGAACAGGCTCCAGATGTTCTTCTGTCACACTGATGTCCGACTCCGAAGGCAGCTGGCAACTGTCGGACGGCCCTGTCCCCATCTCTGCCTCTGATGCAGAGCACTCATCAGAGCCTCCCCCAGACTCCAGGACTGGCCCATGTTCCTCCCCAACCTCCTCCACTGTCTGAGTCTGCCACCAGCTCTGCTGGCTGCTGGTGGGCCACAACAAAGGCCTTCTTGTTTCATCCTAGCTGTGCAGGTCAGAAACTAGCTATAAATATAGGCTCTTCCTTGGCCATAAAGAAAGGCAAGGAGTGATAGCATTGACTAGACTAACTGGGACAGTCCAGAAGTCTTGGACTGTAGAGACAAGAAAACACCATTTATAGAAATGTCAGTGAAAACACCTGGAGTCAAATTCAATTTGAAGAGGTTATGACCATCCTTGCCACATTTGCTCAAATTTATATTATGTAGCACAGATTCTGTCTTTTCTCACAATATTCGATGTTGGTCAGAGTGTAAAAATATTTCATTGATTTGCCTGTGTTAAATTGTCTTTGCTATTTTGATATTGTCTTTGCAAGATTGACAAGGCATTCATACAGGTACTTGAAAAAGGCACAATAACCTTCATTAATTGTCATGGCTTATGGATTAAACATATCTTAACAACTTTCAAACTCTTCTCTACCATTGTTACCCCCTTTTTTTTTGCACAAGGTTTGAAGGTTTTTCTGAAACCTTCTTAAAGCCTAGAATGACACAATACATGATGGGATTTAATAATTATAGAATTCAGTGAAGATAAAACTCCTTGTGCCTTGGGAATTATACTTCTATTGCTATATAGTCAGATCTCACAGCTGTTCCATATCCATTTGGGAACTATAAATCCTAGATAGTATCACACATACACAGTGGTGGGCTGCTGCCGGTTCGGACTGGTTCGGGTGAACCGGTAGTTCTGATGATCAGCTGGCCCTGCCCACCTGACCTTGCCCTATCCTGTCCTATGTTTCCTTCTTTCTGGCTCAGCTGATCATGTTCTACTTACCGGGGCTGCCTTAGAAGGTAAGCAGCTGAGTTTCAAATTGCTGTATTTTGAACGTTGCACGCAAGCACATTAGGTTCATGTGCGTGCAAAGTGCGTGCTCATAGAACTGGTTGTTAAATAGGTTGCAGCCCACCACTGCACACACAAGTTCCAAACCAATTATCCCCTGCCTATCCCCTACCCCCGTACACTTGATTTGTTTCCTAAGATAATAACTTTGCATTTTTTAAAAGTGAAAAGCAACTATTTTAAGCCTCTCTAACTTAAGATCATTTTGGATCTTATATGTGCTTTCTAAAAGATTAAACATTTCACTCATTTTTATCTTATATTAAAAATTAGAAAGCATTCTCTTTATCTTCTCATCCAAGCTGTTAATGTTGAAAAATATCACACGTGACACTTCATCAATATTTTACCACTGTCATACTATACATATTTTAGACGTTTTTATTCTGTCTTTATTATTTTTATGAATAATTCAAGGTGGTGGACATACCTAATATTCCTTCACCCCTCAACAACCCTATGAGGTGGATTGGGCTGAGAGAGAGTGACTGCCCCAAAGTCATCCAGCCAGCTTTTATGCCTAAAGTGGGTCTATAACTCACCATCTTCTGGTTTCTAGCCTGGTATCTTAAATACTATAATGTCCCTAGCAACTAGCATCCCTACCATTGACTAAAAAAACTGCCGGAACAAAAAGGAAATTGTCTGAACAGACTACTGTTCCAAAAATTCTGTCACACAAAATGGAGAGAAATAGCCCTGCTTTTGAATTCCTCAAATTACTTTAAATATATGTTAATTTTAATCAAAAAGGTTCAAACCCTCTTTGTTGATGGTGGGCGATTTCCCACCCTCCCCCCAAGTAAAATAAAATTAAATTGTACTTCTTTTTCTTTGAGCCTTTTGGTTGCCCTTTTCTCCGACTTCTCCAATTATTTACTATCCTTTCTCAAGTGAATAGATCGGTAACCAGTATTTCACATATGACAACAACAACCTTCATTAGTAGTAAGTCAGTAACAACAAAAGTTAAGCAGATTGGAAATTGTCTTATCTATACAAAACAAATATAAGCATTCTCCATTTACTTGTGGAATTTGTAACACTGATCCTTTTTGACAGTTTGACATGGTATACATACAGACTCAGTGATTCTGATTCATTTCACACAAATTGAGCTAAATCAAACAGAAACTTGGTTTATTGAATATGTTTAAATTATCTGGGATTAAGCCAGAAACCGTGGCTTATAAACCATTATAGGTACCTTCACACAGACCCTGCACAGACCTCCCAATTTGTACATGGATATAAGACCATGCGAATGTCCCAACAGGCCTACAACCAGTGTCTGAAGCTGAACTCTATGCCTCTTTCTGTGCCACTGGGAGAAAGCAAGAGTTGATGCTTGGCGGGACTTAGCTGGCTTTCCTCCCAGGCAGTGGTGCTTAGAGCTATTTGGGAAGCAGCCAGATTGGACAGGCCCTCCAAAAGGGTGTGAAAGAAGCTTTTCAAAGGAGGAGAGAGAAAAAACTCAGAGAAACCCACCTAAAGGCAAATATTTATGGGAGTGGAAAGTTAGGGGTCAGGAGTGAGGAGTGAAGAATGTTGGAATTTTGAAAGTGTGGAATGGATTATCTGGCTCAGAGACATTTACCACACAAAGGGATTGCTTGCTTGAAACAATTCTGCCAGTTCCACCCTTCTAAACACACATGTCATTACATGGGTATTACGGTACTACTTTTCTCTCTCACACTTCTAGGGCTTGGCTCCTTCAAGACCACCTTGTATTTTGCCTTCGGTAATAGGGAAATCAATGCCCAAAAACATCCCTTCTTGCTTTCTTTAAATACTGTATACACTACCCTGGCTATGGAAGAATCAGAATCAGAACAGATATTGTGAATAAGAGCTGGAGATAAACCAGACATTTGTCTTTCTGCCACATACTAAAGACATTCCACTGAGGTGGAACACATCTCAAAATGGCAGTGAGGGTCTGTCCTTGCCCTTGAGGCAGTAGTGGGATTCAAGTAATTTAACAACCGGTTCTCTGCCCTAATAATTTCTTCCAACAACCAGTTTGCCAAACTGCTCAGAAAGTTAACAACCGGTTCTCCCGAAGTGGTGCGAACTGGCTGAATCCCACCACTGCCTTGAGGGTGTTCTCACCTAGGCTTCCCCAAACCACAAAGCTGATTCCTTGTCCCGACAAAAACCCCTTTTTATTAAGTTACTGTGAATTCTTCTCATTCACATCCAGCAAAGTCTCTCAAGGGAGATTTTACAGTCACAATCTGTATTTGGCTTGGAGAACTGCCAGGCCAATATCTTCAAAACTTGACAAGGAATCATGGAGAGTCATGAACCAATTAAGCGAACTAATTGTCTCCTGCACACTCCACTCCCCTTTCCCTCCTCTTTTATTCCCTCTGGGAGGGGCCATTCATCGTCCACCTGTGGCCTTACTCCCAAGTCAACCCTTGTTCTTTAGCTGTAACTTTGTCTGGCAATTCTGCGCATGCACACACTGGGAACACGCTCTAACTGTTCCTCTGCCTCACTGATGTCTGACTCCGAAGGCAGCTGATAACTGGCATACGGCCCTGGTCCCCTCTCTGCCTCCAATGCAGAGCCCTCCTTAGAGCCGTCCCCAGACTCCAGGACTGGCTCATGTTCCGCCCCAACTTCCTCACTGTCTGAATCTGTTGCCAGTTCCGCTGGCCGCTGGTGAGCCACAACAGAGGGATGGCTCACCTCACTGAACAAGGATGAGAGTTGTAAGACCATTAAAGAAAAGAAAGATGAAGGCTTCCCTCCTTCCTCCCTTCCCCAAAATATTCATTACTTAAAATAAAGAGTGAAAACAAAGCATCTCTGAATGAAGCTACTTCACTACCTCCTCCCCCTTTTTTGTCTGAAAAAACTTAGGGCCAAAAAGGAGATCCTTATTCTCCCTCATCTTAGTACACCGAAAGGCCCACGGAATCCACATTCAGCAAAAGTGGGAGCTGGTTGCAGAAGGATGATAATCTCCCTAAACAGAAGTCCCAGCCCAGACCCCAAGGGGTTTCAGAGTCAATTCCAAAGCAGTGTCCTTCCTTGATGGTTGGGTACACTGGAATTTGTAAGAGACTAGCACTTCACGGACAGTACGCCGGAAGGTCTTGCTGACAAAGCAATAAAGGAAGAAGTTGATGGAGGTATTGAGCATGGCTACCATGTTGGCAACATCCAAGGCCAGGTGTACTCGCCAGTCCTGATTGACTGATGCCACATAGAGGTGGTAGATCATGACAAATGTCCGTGGGGCCCAGAGGACAATGAAGACAGTGGTGACGGCCAACAAAATGGCTGTGGTTCTGCTGAGGCGGCGGTTAGGATTTCCTGATCGCTTGAGCTTGCAGATGATAACAGAGTTTGTCATCAGAAAGACGGTGCAGGGAATGAAGTAGATGATGAAGCAATGAAGCCACTTCAGGACTTTGTCCATCGTGCTGGGCGGGTAGACATCATGCCAAACATCTAGCCACCAGTAGAAAGGAACTCCAGTAGCCAGTGAGACGACAAACATGGCAGCAATTATCTTCTGGGTGCGTTCTGGGTAGGAGACAGCCCGGTACTGCAGGGGATGGCAAAGGGCCACGTAACGGTCCATAGTCAACAGTACCGTCACCCAAATGGAGGCGTGATTGGCTGTGAACTGTAAGATGTTGATTGCATGGGCAAAGGCACCTGGCACTTCACGGGATAAGATGGCTGCCTGCACAATGAAGCCAGCAAAGACCACAAAGACTTGAGTCAGGATGTCAGAAGCGGTGAGAGCCAAGAGGTAGCAGTACGAGGATTTCTGGGTGCGAGCAGCAAGACGGGAAAGTGCAGCGGCCGTTAAAACGTTCACTTGAACAAGGAAGAAAAGATAACAAAAAGGTAGAATTTTTTTCCCTGTAGATAAGGAGTTTAAAAGTACTTTAGGATGAATTAGTATTTGTATGCATAACTGCGACTAATATTTGATTTCTTCAAAATTGACCCAAATGGCTTCCCTTTAGCTTATTTGTCCTTGACAGGGCTATTATCATGGTAAAACAAGGCTGGGAAAGATAACAAACAGGTATGGATGTCAGCCAGAAAACTTTGGAAGAAGGACTAGATATACACTAATTGTATTTGGGATCCAATTATACAAATGAAATAGGAAGTAGGACAGTGTCCAGAAGTAATCCAGACAGGAAGACTCAACCATGAGTACTAGAACTATTTTTATTGTTGCAAGTCTGAAAGTACTTCTCTCTCTCTCTCTCTCTCCTTACCTTTACAATCCAAGAAATTTGGGGTGGGGAGGAGGGGGTTCCTTTCAGAGATTTTCTCCTTACCTTTACAATCTAAGAAACTTGGGGTGGGGGAGAGGGTTCCTTTCGGAGATGTTTGCCCTGGTCCCATCCCTTCTGTGAGCTAAACTGCCCCTTATCTGACCAATCCCTAGTTTGCAGCTCTTTTTTCTTCGGACTCTCAAGCATGTTTTTCAGTGGTGGGTTTTACATTTTTTTACAACCAGTTCTCTGGGTGTGGCTTGGTGGGCATGGCATGGTTTGGTGGGCGGGCTCAGTGGGCGTGGCATTGGAAAATACTGTAAAATCTCCATTCCCTCCCCAATCCAGGGGAAGGTTACTGCAAAATCCCCATTTCCTTCCGATCAGCTGGGACTTGGGAGGCAGAGAATAGATGGGGGCAGGGCCAGTCAGAATTTTTACCACCGGTTCGCCGAACTACTAAAAACGTCTGCTACCGGATCTCCAGAACTAGTAAGAACCTGCTGAAACCCACCTCTGATGTTCTTACATAAGAATAATAGAATAACAGAGTTGAAAGGGATCTTGGACCAGTGGTGGGTTGCTCTCGGTTTGCTCCAGTTCTTGAGAGCCAGTAATAAAAATCTGCTGGCGTTCGGAGAACTAGTAATAATGGCTGGCTGACCACAGCCCCGAACCGGTTCCCCGATCATCAGAGGTTTTTTTTTTTTTAACTTTTAAAAGCCTCTTTTCTTCAGCCAAAAAAAGGCTATTTAAATTAAAAAAAAAACCCTCTGATGATCGCGCGGCTGAGCAGGGATCATCAGAACCCTTTAAAAGTTTTTTTTTAACAACCTCTTTGGCCGAAGAAGTTGTTAAAACAAAAGGTTTTAAAAGGCTCCTCTGGCGATCTCAGCTGAGTTAAGAGCTTCTGGGCTGCCATTAGGCAACTTCAGCTGGGATCATCAGAGGAGCCTTTTAAAAATTTTTTTCCTCTGGCCCACCCAATCCCCCCTCCTCACTTACCTTACTACTTTCCTTTTGGGCTGGCAAAGCTGCCTGCCTGGAATCCATCTCCTCAGTCAGCAACTGCTTTGCTGGCTGAGGAACTCTGGGAATTGAAGTCCACAAACCTTAAAGTTACTAAGGTTGGAGACCCCTGATCTAAAAAATATAAATAAAATAAAATAATACAATATTTGTGCAGCTTTCTGAGATTTGGTGTGTTTCTGTAGTGTTTCACTCTAATTACACAAACACACAAACACACCTCACAAAGCTGTATGTGGCATTGTGTGTGTGTGTGAGTCAGTTGTGTTGTGTGTGTGTAAAGTGTGAAAATTGGTTTTTGAGCTTTTTGTGGCTGTGTAAAGTTCCTGCTTGTTGCAGGGGCCATTTTGGGTGAAGTGCAGCTGCTTTTACATTGTGTGTGACTCTGTTGTGTTGTGTTGTGTTGTGTGTAAAGTGTGAAAGTTGGTTTTTGAGCTTTTTGTGGCTGTGTGAAGTTCCTGCTTGTCTCAGGGGCCATTTTGGGTGAAGTGCAGCTGCTTTTACATTGTGTGTGAGTCTGTTGTGTTGTGTTGTGTTGTGTGTGTGTAAAGTGTGAAAGTTGGTTTTTGAGCTTTTTGTGGCTGTGTGAAGTTCCTGCTTGTTGCAGAGGCCATTTTGGGTGAAGTGCAGCTGCTTTTACATTGTGTGTGAGTCTGTTGTGTTGTGTTGTATATGTGTGTGTGTGTGTGTGTGTGTGTGTCCCTTCGCAAGGACTTGGAGGCAGCTCCTCTGAGGAAAAGAGGAGGTGGCGAAGCTCTGGCTGTCCGCCGGGAGAAATTGCCCTGTCTCTGAAACATTGGTCATGTGACTGAGTAGGCATGGCCAACTTGATGTCATTCACAGCAAGGTGCCGCCCCACCTTGCCCTGAGTGACTTAAGTTGGCCAGGCCCACTCAGTCACATGAACACCAAGCCACACCCACCAAATAAGCCACGCCCACAGAACCGGTAGTAAAAAAAATTTGGAACCCACCCCTGCCTTGGAGGTCTTCTAGCCCTAGTCCCTAATCAGGCAGGAGACCCTATATCATTTCAGACAAATAGTTGTCCAATCTCTTCTTAAAAACATCCATTATTGGAGCAATGATTAATGCAATGACTTGCCTCCAGAAGCTGTGGGTGTTCCAACACTGGAGGTTTTAAGAAGAGATTGGACAGCAATTTGTTTGGAATGGTATAGGGCAAGGGTCACCAACCTTTCGGACCTCAGGGACCACTAAATTCATAATTTTAAATCCTGCGGACCACTAATATGATCTGCCTAATGACCAGCTGGGTGGGCGTGGCTAGATGGTCATGTGACTGCGTGGGCATGGCCAACTCAATGTCACTCATGTGGAGGGGCACCTCGCCAGCTTCTACTTGCCCCTCCCCTCCCAACCACTCCTCGCCTCCCCAGGCTCCTTAGGGCCCCAAGAGGAAGCAGTTGTTGGAGCTAAGCAGCCACCACAAGAAAGGGTTGGCAAAACAGCTGGCTCAGTTCAAATTGGACCTGACCAAGAAGGAGGCTCAGCAGAAGCACCTCACTGAGGACTACAAGCATAGGCTTCCCAAGCAGAAAGAAAACCTGAGGAAGTGCAAGGCCAGGTATCGGCACCTGGAGGCTCAGCGGGCTGAGATGGCGAGCCAGTTCCAGGCCATGATACAATCCCACTGGAACGAGGCCTTCTGGCTCTTTGCCACCAGTGGCACTTTCCTCCAGCCTTCGCCCAAAGCCCCGTATCAGGAAGCTGAAGCAGACCCCAAGTCGGAATTTCTGCCCCCTCTGACCCACACAAAAAGACCCCAAAGGGGGAGACTCTCTGCAGCAACACAACCATTCATTGCATGTATCTGGCCCAGGTATTGTAGTTTGAGGACTCCTGATTTAGTGCAATATTAAAAAATGCAAATAATTTTTCTGTGGATCACCAAAATTTTCTTGCGGACCACCGGTGGTCCACGGACCACCACTTGATGACCACTGGTATAGTGGTCATTGACATTTCAAAACAGAGGAGCTAATTCTCACGAACTGCTAAAGTAATACCAGGGCTTTGTGAAAAGAAATCATTTCCAGTATCGCAGGCATTGTGATGCAAACACTGATGGAGCTGTGGGGCAAGCAGATTTCATATTTTTCTCTCTGAGCCAACCATCCCAGTTTCCCTTGGTAGGGACTCCTAAAACTGCCTAGGTGGAGGCCCATCAATGTTCTCTACATCTTTGTGAGATGATAGCTCCCTCTGGTGCTCAGCTTGAAATTAACACTATGATGGGCACATATGAGTAAAGTTGTACCTAATAAACTTTCCCCCTCACCTTCCTATAGTCATGTTTTCTTTTTTTTAAAAAAAATCCTGCCCGTGCATTAAATTTTTTGGATAAGAACAATTTCCTTTTTCTTAAAAAAAAACAAAAACCATCGGAGAACACATTGATCTTTTGCACTAAATAGGCTATTGGAATGACAGGGTAGCCTCCCAGGTATGTGCTTTAACATTTTATGGTTTTGTTTTTACTAATGTTGATGAATTCTGTTGGAAGGATTTTGATGAAAATACACAAAGAAGTTAACAGAAGTTGTGACAATTGTGGGATAGTAATTAAAATGTCAGACCAAATCCCACAGAGATCTAGAATCTAGACTGAACACAGCTCCCTAGGTGAGTTTAGGCTGATGGCTGATGTTGTTTTATGGGGAGGGGGGGGGGAATGCTGTAAGAGGTCCGAAGCACTATGCACTGGCAGTCTCCAGGTTAAGAACAATTGACTAACAACTGAACAACTGATAACTTATGAACAGACTGATGATTCTTCCTTGAGTTAAAGAACTGCTGAAGCCAAGCAATGTTTTCATGAACCACTAAAACTCTGCACATTTAACAAATAGTTTTTCCCCCCCAAATGGTTCATGGAAAAATTGTGTGGCTTAAACCGTTGGCCATCTTGAGGAAGGAGAATGTTGTCGGCCATTTTTAGTAATAGGCAGTCCATTTGTAAATACGGGTTCTGACTTAAATACAAATTCGAATTAAACACGGGAATGGAACTTGCTCATAATCTGGGGAGTACCTGCATTGCTTTGAGCTCTTGAGCAAAAAGCAGCTTATAAATCTAACCATAAAATAAAACAAGTTTAGTAATAAAAACATTATTAAGGCATTTTACTATAATTTACTATAATTCCTATATACTGCATCTTGAACATTCCTAGAAAAATACCTCCACTCCTTACTGTAATAATACTTCATTCACAGTATTCCTTTATAATTATATATCAATTCTATGGGAATTCTGCAGTCCTTTTGGGGCGGGGCATAATTTAACATCTTTCCCACTCTAAGGACAAACATTTTCTATTTGTCACTTACCAATACAACACGTGAATGCTGGTAAGAGATAAGCACTGAGTAATAACCAGTAAATCCCACTGCAGTTACATGTAAAGAAAAACATTAAACCCTTCTGATTTTAAAGTGAAGGGCTCAGTTAAATTCCTTCCAGTTATAATCCTTGCCTTCTGAAAATATGCCTTCTTGAATTTGGCTGGATATATTTTATTTTTCTTGCTTTGCAGCAATTGTCACCCTTTTACAGCTCCCTGGTTTGGTTGTATTTCACCTCTGTAGGATATATCAAGGCCAAGACTTCCATTTCCATCTCCTATTTCTCTCTGATGGCCTTTGGCTCCTATTTCCAACAGTTTTCTCCTGATAGCCACTAGAGATAGATCCTTCTCGGTGGGATCCATTTTTTTCTTGGCAGTCTTTCCTGCAAAAAATGTTTGAATCCCTCCTTCTGCAGGTCTTTTAAAATGTGATTTGGTTTCTGGACTGTATTTGTTTGAGTTGATATGATGGAGTTTTTATTGTGCCTTTTTGCATATGTATTATTTTCCTATGTGTCAGCTTGGCAGTACTACCCCAGACACTTAAACAGATAACCATAAAAGCTCTCAACTACGAATTGTTGCTGCTGCTGCTGCTGCTACTTCTCCTCCTACCTGTTGGAAGTACGCATGAACACATCTCACTGACACACCTGTGGAGTTGTCGGATTTCTTGATTTTTGTCTTACCAGGCAAACCCACACACAGCAGGATGCAGTAGTAGAGGAGGGCCCCTATGCTGACCATGCAAGGCGATATCTCCTTCTCATCTGGGTCCTTGGCATTGCTTCCCCAGGCCGGATCACTTTTGTTCATCTTCTCCTTCCAGCTAGAGGAGACCAAGGACAACGGGGTTAAAAACATACAATAGAATTCTCGCTTACAATAGCAGAAATCTCAATGACCCTGGACTGTTGGCTGCAGGAAATTGTTCCTTGTTTTTTTTAACATGGTTAGCAAAACAGCAATGCCACAGAATGAATCAATATAGCTATCGGCAATGATTGATTCCATTTGACCCACATATTTTCCCACAGCTGTCATTACCCCAGCAATTCTGTATCTTTCCAATTGAATAAAATTTCTCCCTTGGTCTGTGCATAGGTAAAGAAAGAGTCGCTGGTCTACAATGAAGATTCTAAAGGAGAAGTCAAAAGCAAATTTGTCTTCTTTCCACCAAAATGTTCAACTTCTGCTCCTCTTCTGTTAAGTCACTTAGGTGTGAGGAAAAAGAGCACCTAGAATTGTAAAGCTAAAGGACAGAACTATAATGTACTCTCCAAAATTCAGGATAGAGAGTCATCATTAAGGGGTTAGTGAATGTTCAGTTATATCTGTCGGGCATTTAGCAAGTTGCCCAAGAATGTAAACAGATGCCAATATGGTGGGCATGGTGGAAATAAATGGGTACATTTAAAAACAAGAGCCATTCAACCAATTCTGAAATATACATTCTATTCCATTTTACTAGTGCCTTTCTTCCTTCCTTCCGGTGGTTATTTTATTAGCCATGATGCTGCAATGGATTCCCTGCATTAACAGAAGAGTTGGGCTAGACAGCCTCTGAGTTTCCTTCAGATAAAATGATTCTATTTCTCTATCTGAATTGACAGACAGTGAGATCTAGAAGGATTTCTAGAGGGTTTTGGGGTGCATCATTCCCCTCTATGGACTCTAATCCCCTCTTTCACTCTTTCCTAGCAAGTAGCAACTTTCTACCGATCCGGCTCCTGAGGCTGGTAGAACTAAGCAATGTAATGACCTAGCTCAAGGAAATGTAATTTCTCCTTCCTCTTGCTAAATCAGGCTAGGGCAGTCCAGTCCAGTTCACTACTTGCCATCTTCTTTCAGGTGGAATCTGGTGTAAACTTACCTTGATGCTTTGGCTGTAGAAATTGCTGTCCTGTATTCGCCAGCTCTGCAAGTGGTCCCTGCTGATTCTCCCCAGTAGATGATGTCTGAAGGTCCTCCAACAACTCCTCCTTGTCCTCCTCTCTGCAAGGCTGTTGTAGAGAGAGAGAGAAAAAGAGAAAAGAACCCAGGGGGAGAAATGGGAAAGAGGCTGAGAAAGCTGCCAGATTCAACCTCTTGCAAAAGGAGGAGGGAGGAGGAGGAGGAGGAGGAGCAGTGGCAGGTGTGCGCTTGGCTGAGACAGACCTAGGAGGGAGTGGAGAGGCCGGCTGGTCTGGCTGAGCAGAGATGGAGGCGAAAGGGAGGGGAGGAAGCTGTCTTAGAGCACTGCCAGTCGGTAACTTTTGTTTCTGCTGTATGGGTGCAGAAATAGTATTTCAAACCATAAAGGTCCTTATGGATTTCTGCCCAGAGGCTCAGGCCAAAGGCTTCTTCAGACCTTGAGATGCCCACTTGTCCAGAAACTGGTGCCTACAGATGTTACCCAGCAGTGAGTGTTCCAGTGTTGAAATCCAATTTTTTTTACTACCGGTTCTGTGGGCGTGGCTTGGTGGGTGTAGTGTGGCTTGGTGGGCATGGCAGGGGAAGGATATCTCAAAAGCCCCATTCCCTCCCCATTCCTGGGGGAAGGATATTGCAAAATCTACATTCCCACCCCACTCTGATGCCAGCCAGAGGTAGTATTTGCTGGTTCTCCGAACTACTCAAAATTTCTGCTGCCGGTTTTCTAGAACCTGTCAGAACCTGCTGGATTTCACCCCTGGGTGTTCCACAGTGAGGCTTCCTGCCTTTGAACTTACCTATGGCAATAGTATGGTGGAGATAATCAAATCGGAGGACATTGAGCTGGAAAAGAAGCACTGGTGAAGTGTAATATTTGTTACTACCAGTTCTGTGGGCGTGGCTTGGTGGGGGTGTAATGTGACTGGACGGACGTGGCTTCTTCGGCTGAAGAAATTGTAGAAAAAATGCTTTTAAAAGACTCTCATGATCCCAGCTGAGCCGCGCAATCATCAGATGCTTTTTTTTTTTTTACTTTTAAAAGCATTTTTTGGCCGAAGAAAAAATGCTTTTAAAAGTAAAAAAAAAAGCCTCTGATGATCGCATGGCTCAGCTGGGAATGGAGGGAGGGCAGGGATTTTTGCTACTGGTTCACCGAACCACCCGCTGCCATCGCTACCGGATTGGGTGATCCGGTCCGAACCAGGAGCATTTCACCCCTGGACAGAAGGAGTGAAAAGAGGCGGAGAGTGCTAGAAGCAACAGGTTGTTTCGGTCTTGTTCTGATGACGGTTTGTCTCAAGATCAACCGTAGAGGTGATTTTTTTTAAAATAAAGGTTACTGTGGCGTGGCTGCAACGATGTGATCAAAGCTGCCATCTGCTTCACAACATCAGCTGCTTCACAACCCTTCTGAGATGAAATGTTGTTGTTGTTAGTTGCAAAGTTGTGTCTGACCCATCGTGAGCCCATAGACAACGTTCCTCCAGGCCTTCCTATCCTCTACCATCCTCTGGAGTCCATTTAAACTCATGCCGACTGCTTCAGTGACTCCATCCAGCCACCTCATTCTCTGTCGCCCATTCTTCTTTTACCCTTAATCTTTCCCAGCATTAGGCTCTTCTCCAAGGAGTCCTTCCTTCTTATTAGGTGGCCAAAGTATTTCAGTTTCATCTTCAGGATCTGGCCTTCTAAAGAGCAGTCAGGGTTGATCTCCTCTAGGACTGACTTGTTTGTTCGCCTTGCAGTCCAAGGGACTCGCAGGAGTCTTCTCCAGCACCAGAGTTCAAAGGCCTCAATTCTTTGGCACTCAGCCTTTCTTATGGTCCAAGATGAAATATGCTCTGCCAATTTCCATCTACTGTAGGTGATATCTCAGCCCATCTCCCTATTAAATTTCTCCCAGGTAGCAAATTCTTATATGGTTCAAAACAAATACTACAATCTTGTTTATGAGAAGACCCAGATGGCATAGATGCTGGAATGTTAGATAAGTATTAGGAAAACATAAGTTGGAAAGTCTGCTGAGCCAATGATGCTTACTGAATGGCCAATGGGCTCCTATGAAAATTCATCTTCTTATCCTATTCATAGAAAGCTAATGGCCTTCAGTGGTTACTGTTCGTATTCTCTTCAGAACTACAGATGGCCTGCCTTAAATACTGTAATAGTTATTTGAATGCATCTATTGGGATGCTGAATGTCGGAGCAGATGGGCCCTTGCTTGGTTAGTAGAACTTATATTAAAAGTCACTGAGATAAGAAGGAAGATTTTTATTAGATGATGCCTCTTGGAAAAATGGTGCATAAGGAACATAAATCAGGCAATCCTCCTCCTGTCGGTTTCCTATTTGACTGAAGAGAGACATTACAGCAGTGGTGGGTTTCTACTGGTTAGCCCCAGTTCAGGCGAACTGGTAGTGGCGGGGGCAGAGGCTCTGCCCACCCACCCGGAAGTCATCATGGATGCTCTGCGCATGTGCAGAAGGTTCTGCGCATGCACAGAAGTGCTGCACGCGCACGCTCACAGTTCCAAACCAGTAGCAAAGGTAAGTGGCACCCACCACTACATTACAGTATATATTTTAGGAGTAACGGGTGAAGCTTGAAAAGATAGAAATATTCAATTTCTTTCCATGCAAATTCTGAAAAATTGCTTTGGCCAGTTACTGATATGGTCAGCTTGACTTCAGATGGGAGACGGTATCCATTAGTTGAAATATATACTTTCCATCTGCATTCTGTTTTAAATATGCAACATTAAAAAGTATGGAAGGAGAAAATAAAACTGGAACAAAGCAGCATGCAGTTAGCATATAATTTAGACCCAATGCTTGAGAGAATGGGGATGAATGAAGCTCTGCACCCAAAAATACCAAACTGAGATGTTGTAGCAACATTGTCCTCTCGTCAGAACTAGTATTCCAAGAGAGACATGAATCTTAAAAGAAAAAAAATCTGTTCTGCTACTAGTAGATCTAGCAAGACTGGGAAGACTTCACGTATGCTAAGAATCCAGAAACGGAGCCCTGGGAATCTAGAGAGCAGGTCAGAACAACCTTAGTCCTAGGGATAGTAGCAAGATTGAGATCCCCCATGAGAAACATTTATAGCACAACCCAGCTTCTGGCCTCTCTTCTGAAGGCCATTTTACACTTGCTTTTTCTCTTTGCTTGATCAGAGAGCCACGCTGTAGTCAGAGTCAATTCTTTAGTCATCATGTGATATTATCGGTTAATGCTGTTGTTATTATCGGCTAATTCCTCTATTTTACAGATGGCTGCATTTAACATGTGCTCACCTGGCCATTTCAAGCATCCCTTGGCTGCTGGACTTTTTCTTCTTATCAGCTATGCAGAGAACAACATGAAAGGGACCTAGTATATGTGTCATACAACCAGAACACCCAACCACACCAGAGGTGGTATTCAGAAGGTTCTGACCAGTTCTGGAGAACCAGTAGCGGAAATTTTGAGTAGTTCGGAGAACAGGTAAATACCACCTCTGACTGGCCCTGCCTCCATCTATTCTCTGCCTCCTGAGTCACAGCTGATCGGAAGGAAAGGGGGATTTTGCAGTAACCTTCCCCTGGATTGGGGAGGGAATGGAGATTTTACAGTATCCTTCCCCTGCCATGCCCACCAAGCCACGCCATGCCACGCCCACCAAGCCACACCCACAGAACTGGTAGTAAAAAATTCTGAATCCCATCACTGATTACTATACCAAGGCAGGAGAAAACTTTGAGACATCTTCCTTTGCTATTCACCTAAGAGAAATCTGCATATTTCAGTTATTCACCAGGTTTCCATTATACCATTAATTAAAGAGGGGGTGAGGTACATGGGTGACATTGTGTAAAAAAATATGAGCCTGGCCATTGCTTGCCTATCCCAAGGTATGTCCCCGAGTTTCTTTCCTCTTTTCAACCTCAGTAAGAGGGGGCTCCTATGTTTCCTCTTTATCTACCTGTCCAAAGCTGATTTTTGTTCTGTGGTTTCTCTCTCTCCATCGCTTTGTTTTTCCTCTTATAGGCTGTGTGCCTTTTCTCATCAAGCTGTTGTTTTTCGCACCAGTGGCTAAATGAGCCGATCAGCAGATGGACTGCCAAGCGATTAACCTACAAATGGCAGGCAGCATTGAGCACCGTTGCCACTAGTAATATAAGAATCCATATTTGCCTGGTTATGGCACACTCACTTAGTGGCAGGTAGAGATAGGTGTGAGGTGACAAATGGAGCTATACTTGATACCTGAAAGGGCCAAGTAACTACTTTGTTTTTGATCTTTGATCTCTTTTTCCCCAGCTGCACTTCATATTTTCAGCTTGAAATAGTTCTTCTCTAAACTTGGATCTTCCTTCCTTCCTTCCTTCCTTCCTTCCTTCCTTCCTTCCTTCCTTCCTTCCTTCCTTCCTTCCTTCCTTCCTTCCTTCCTTCCTTCCTTCCTTCCTTCCTTCCCCCTAAGGATTATATTCTAGTTGTGCATTTTTAAAAAAATATACCTGAATATATCTATAAAACAGGGTCAGCAACTCAGCAGACCACAATCAATATTGGGTTGTGACAAGACATGTAGGAATAACTTTGATCATGAGATGCAAACTACCTTGGGTTCTACATGTCTTTTTAGCCATATCTTTGATTTCATAAGCAAGAGTGTAGAAGAAAAGCTAACTTAGTCTACAGAGGCTAAAAAAATCAGGAAAAACCAAGTAACAATAGCATCTTTTCCAACTACGGTAACTTTATTAAAAGGTATGTGCTTTTGTGAGTTGCAGCTCATTTCATCAGATTCATCTGCATTGAATGAAAGATTACAGGTATTCCTCGACTTGTGACCACAATTGAGCCCAACATTTCTATTGCTAAGTGAGACTTTTGTCACGTGAGTTTTGCCACATTTTACGACCCTTCTTTCCACAATTGTTAAGTGAATCACTGCAATGGTTAAATTAGCAACATGGTTGTTACTACGTTGGCTTCCCCATTGACTTTGCTTGACAGAAGGTCGCAAAAGGGGATCTCATGATTTTAAGACACCGCCGCTGTAAGTTGCCAAGCGTCTGAATCACATGGCCCATGGGGACACTGCAATAGTCATATGTGTGAAAAATGTCATAAGTCACTTTTTTCAGTGCTGTTATAACTTTGAACAATCACTGAACAAATTACTGTATGTCGAGGAATACATGTATACTCTTTAATAAAATTGTTAGCTGGAAAAGGTGCTACTGGAGTTTTATTTTTAGCCATACCCTATAAATGTAGTAATATGGAGTGGAGGTTAGTCACAGGCAACTCAATGGCTCAGCGTACTTAATGTCTTCCCAGCAGGTAGCCTAATGTAGCCAGTAAGGTTTCCTGCAAACATTATCAGTCCAGAGCTGAAGAAGCTTCTCGGATGAGAAACGAAATGTCTTCAAAGAAAAAACAGAAAAATCCAATTGCCTTTTGAAAAAGCAGCCCAGGCTGAGCCAGCATAAGAAAGGCCCCTTCATCACTCCTCTCTCAGTACGAACCATGACAATTGCTGTCCTAAGTATCTCTTCTTGGGTTAGTTACTAAATCCTTAATACCGAGAAGAAAAAAAAGAGTCTGATCAGATGACAGCAAAAGCAACAATTACTCTGATAGAGATAAGGAACAGATCTTAATGTACCTTTTCACTTATCCAGGCTCGGTAAGGATGTCTCTCAAGCTTTGACTGAGTCCTCCTTTGCCTTCTGTCTCCAAAAATATTTGCTATTTGAAGTATTGGCTCTGGATGGTAAGGTGCCTAGAAAGCCTAGATCCGTGATGGTGAGCCTATGGCATGCGTGCCAGAGGTGGCACGCAGATCCTTCTCCGCTGGCATGCGTGCCGTTGCTCCAGGTCAGATCTCCATGACGTTTCTTTTGTGAGCTTCTGTTTCCCTGCAAATAACAAAACAGAAGCTCACGAAAAAAAAAAAGAGATCTTACCTCTTACTGTGCTGCTGGTGTTGGGATGCCCCAGCTCTTTTAGGCCAGCTGGTCTTCGGGTCTCTGCTGTCATGTCTGCACATGCATGTGCACCTCCCAGTTTGGGCATGTGCGCACACACAATTTGGGCACTTGGTGTCTAAAAGGTTCGCCATCACTCGCCTAGATATTCAATCCATTCATTTGGCCACTAGGAGATGCTCTTTGTCCAGAGTCAAATGGTATGAAATCTATTGTCTGGCAGCTCAAAGGTAAAATTACTGTTGATAGAGATACCAATTCTATCTGTCTACCATCCAACCTGCCATCTCTATGCAAAAAAGACTACAGTGGAAGAATGTTAAAGGATTTAACATTAAAGTTAATCCGAATAATCAAATTAACTCAAATGAATTTTATAAACTAGACAGGCACTTCAGATGTCATCTTTTGTTATCTGTTTGTCTCGTCCTGCAAAGTAGAAAACTTTGCTTTGGGAAACTGAAAATATTTAAATTGCCCCTGAGATTATCAATGGGTAAGGAGCAGTAGTGGGTTCCACTTAACCTTTGCTACTAGTTTGGAACTGTGAGCGCTTGCGTGGAGTGCTTCTGCGTCTGTGATGACATCCAGGCAGGTTGCCGGAGCCTCCTGCTGTCGCCGCTGCCGGTTCGCCCAAACTAGAGTGAACCGGTAGAAACCCACCATTGGTAAGGAGATAACTGATTCAATTTATTAGTTCTCTGATTTAAGAATACGTCACTTGAGAAATTTAGATATTTAATTATATGAATGTGAACCACTAAAAATGTGGTTTCCAGACCTAGGTGTTTTATTGGCTGAGTGACTGGGATTAATAGAATTTAAAATAATAATAATAAAATGTATTACTAACTAATCAAATGTAGACATTGATTCTAGTACAAATGAAATTAATTAACTGTGGAGCCCAATTAACTGCTGAGTTTAAAGATATTTACATATTATTATAAATACGTGTATTTGTGTATCTCTCTTTCTGAATTTGATTAACAGATGATCCAAAGTCCATGTAGCATTTGCTCTACTGTATTTGCTGAAAATCACTGAAGAGTAATTATCATTTTATGTTCTATAGCTATTCCAAGTGTCCAATATTAGAAACTAATAAGTAGATCAATCCATTCATTTAATTTCTGTTATGTAATGTATATTAAAATATATATTTATAAGGGGTTGGATATTCTAACTTGATCAACATACCTATTGGTTGAATTCTCTCCTGCTTGGAAAGATGTTTGCACATAAAATAGTGTCTTTAGTAAGCTTTCAAGGCTCTGTTATCATACCCTAAATAATAAAGTAGTGTCCTGTCATTCTTGTGGCATCTGTTTCCTGATCTTGCCGCCTTCAGACATCAACCTTGAAAGCTTCTCTCTGCCCCTTCTTATACTGAAGAGAATCAAGGTGGAGTAATTTGGATTTCTTTCTCGCGTTTTCCATTTTCCCAGGACACTTATTGTTTCCCTCCCTTAACAGATCGTACATTCTTTCATCAAGAAACTATCCATGACCCTTTATACTTATGACAATTCTTTGGTCATTCAGAATGGAAAACTAGACACATAGAGCCTATATACAATGTAGGAACATCTGCTCCAACACTGGAAAAATTTAAGAAAATGTTGGATAACCATTTGTCTGAAATGGTGTAGGGCAGTGGTTCTCAACCTGTGAGTCGGGACCCCGTTGGGGGTCGAATGATGATTTGCCAGGGGTCGCCTAAGACCATCGGAAATATGGGAAGTATACTTGCGAGTTGAAGAATTGCACTCCAATTGTTGACTCCACAAGCCAGCTGCAGGCTCTTCAAATAGCTAGCAAAATTCGGCTTCAGGCGCGATGAATTAAAAAAGAGAGAAATCTTTGCTCTGATGTCTCCCTCTCAAGCCAGCTGCAATCACTCCCAATCACTAGCCTAATCTGGCTTCAGGCGCGATAAACTTAATAGGGGAGGAGTCTCCGCTTTAATGCCTCCGTCCTCAAGGCAATCGCAAGCAGCTCAGATCGCTAGCCAATACGGCTTCAGGCGCGATAAATTCAAAACAAAAATAATTTTACGGTTGGGGTCTCCACATCGTGGGGAATTGTATTAAAGGGGTCGCAGCACTATAAAGGTTGAGAACCACTGGTGTAGGGTCTCCTGCCTGGGCAGGGGGTTGGACTAGAAGGCCTCCAAGGTCCCTTCCAACTCTGTTACTATTATTATTTTATTTACACAAAATGACAGTATACACAGCAAACGAGATAATTATGCTGGATTTCGTATCACAGATCACTAGTCGAACACTACGTTATTGTTGTTGTTGTTGTTGTTGTTGTTATTATTATTATTATTACTATTATTATTACTATTATTATTATTATTATCATCTCTAGGGGTAGCGTTGAGTCTTTTCCCAAGTGAAATAAGAGGGGATATTGCAAGAATAATGGGCTACTTATATGGCTAGAACCATATTAATACCCCTTGACAGAATGATAAGGAGCTGGGTAGGCTCCAATTATACAGGCAAGGCTGCTAAATAGGAGTGATTGGTTCTAAGGACGGGACTCCATTTGCTGGGCCAAGAGAAGTCGCCCTGCTGTGGATGTGGATTTTTGCCAGCGAAAGTCGCACGGAGGCGGCCTCCTCTTCCTCTGTCTCAGCACAGACTCGTTTTCATCTATCCCGGGGTCATGCTCTGGCAAACACAATGACTTTCATCTGAGATACATCCAATTTGGTCACAGCTGGGGAAATATTAGCTTGTTCCTATTTATTGAGTAGCTGTCTGGATTTATCCAGACATCTGGCTTGAATTAAGCAAGCAACTGAAGTGTAAACTCTTCTCTGCCCCCCTCCTGTGCAAGCTTTTCATGTCTGGCCCGATAGTTTGATTCCCATCTCGTTGCCCAGATTTGGGCCATCCTGCTATCTTCTCCTTTCCCACTGTGTCAGTCAAGCTATTTTCATAACTCAGGACAAGCAGAATCATTTGAAACATTTGAAGCTCACATTTACATGGCTCCACAGACATTTCGCTCTTTGGCACTGTTAGGCCACTTTGGGAATTCAGATAATGAAATAAAATAAAAAAAAACTAATGATAAAAATCCATTGAGTTCTGAACACTGCAAGAAGAAACAGTGATATATTTAAGGGCTCCAACATACCCCCCCCACATTATTTTTGATTTAAAAAAAAATCAATTTTCCCACTGCAACTGTTTAAATTACCCAACCGTTATATAGTAGGCAGGGTATCTTTTTAAGAATGTCTTTTCATTCCGTTCCGGGAAGTTGGGGGGGGGAGGGGGGTTGTGAAGGGAAGGGGGAGGGGAGGTGGGGGGAAAGAGGGGGAAAATTTTCTGTAAAACTTTTTGAATTAAAAAAAAAAGAATTTCTTTTCAGATTTATTTTATTTATTTTATTTATCAAATTTTTATACCGCCCTTCTCCCAAGGGACTCAGGGCGGTGTACAGCCAAAGATAAGAAACAAGATATATACAATTAAAACCAACAATTAAAAACATAGCAAATTACAAAGGCTGATAATTTAAAAATTTAAATTTAAATTTTAAATTTTAAAAATATTAATAAAACCCCAATTTAAAATCAAAACTATTATGCCAGTCCCGCTTGAATAAATAAGTGTGTTTTTAGCTCACGACGGAAGGTCCGAAGATCAGGTACTTGACATAGGCCAGGGGGAAGTTCATTCCAGAGCGTTGATGCTCCCACAGAGAAGGCCCTACTCCTGGGGGTCGCCAGCCGACACTGTTTGGCGGACGGCACCCTGAGGAGACCCTCTCTGTGAGAGCGTACGGGTCGGTGGGAGGCATAGGGTAACAGCAGGCGGTCTCGTAAGTACCCGGGTCCTAAGCCATGGAGCGCTTTAAAGGTGGTAACCAAAATCTTGAAGCGCACCCGAAAGACCACAGGAAGCCAGTGCAGACTACGGAGCAGTGATGTTACGTGGGAGCCACAAGCGGCTCCCGTTACTACTCGCGCAGCCACAACTGGACTAACTGCAGCCTCCGGGTGCACTTCAAGGGCAGCCCCATGTAGAGAGCATTGCAGTAATCCAACCGAGACGTAACCAGAGCGTGGGTGACTGTGCATAAGGCATCCCGGTCAAGGAAGGGATGCAACTGGCGAACCAAGCGAACTTGGTAGAAGGCCTTCCTGGAGACGGCCGCCAGATGTTCATCAAAGGACAGCCGTCCATCCAGGAGGACGCCCAAGTTGCGAACCACCTCCTTTGGGGCCACTAACTCGCCCCCAACAGTCAGCTGCGGATGCAGCTGACTGTATCGGGGTGCCGGCATCCACAGCCACTCCGTCTTGGAGGGATTGAGCTTGAGTCTGTTTCTCCCCATCCAGACCCGTACAGCTTCCAGGCACCGGGACAGCACTTCGACCGCTTCGTTGGGGTGGTCCGGGGTGGAAAAGTACAGCTGAGTGTCATCAGCGTACAGATGATAACTCACCCCGAAACCACTGATGACCTCGCCCAGCGGCTTCATATAGATATTGAACAGGGTAGGCGAGAGAATCGACCCCTGAGGCACCCCACAAGTTAGGCGCCTCGCGGACGACCTCTGCCCCCCTGTCAACACCGTCTGCGACCGGTTGGAGAGATAGGAGGAGAACCACCGATAAACGGTGCCTCCCACTCCCACTCCCTCCAACCGGCGCAGCAGGATACCATGGTCGATGGTATCAAAAGCCGCTGAGAGATCTAATAGGACCAAGGCAGAGGAGCAACCCCTGTCCCTGGCCCTCCAGAGGTCATCCACCAACGTGACCAAAGATAAAGCTTAATTTATTGATTAAATTGCACTTTACTGGTTGTCACTGGAGGAAAAGCCATCTATAATATGTTACTATTAATTGAACATACGCATATAGAATACACATGATAAAAACAAGGATAGGATAGATTTATGAATTCCCCCTCTGAACAAAGTCCAAACAGCAATCTGTATGCATGTAAACATGAAAGAATGTATGACAAATTACAACTAGAAAAACCGACATAATGAGAGAGAGAGAGAGAGAGAGAGAGAGAGAGATGGAACGACTTTCCTTATACAGATGGTGCTTTTGGTAAAAATGTCATAACAGAAATAGTTCTGATACAAAAGAACCGAAATGGTTCAAGAGATTTTTATAGAATGGGACAACTCACCATGACCAACTAACTGTGGCCAACTCGCTATTGGACAATTCAACAAATGCAAAAATTAAATTAATTTTGACTTAACAGTGGCCAGTAATAATAAAATAGAATCAATCCAGAAATACAAGAGTTACAATAATTTTGATGAAAAATAATAAAAGTACCTGAATGAAATCATTACTACAGTATTGACTTGGCAAATTATAATGTCTGGTGTCAAATTGGTTGTGATGAGTTGTCCTAGACACAAATTTTTATGCTATCTTTTCTTGAGAAGCTTAATATAGTCCATATGGGGGTCTTTCCTTATAATATCCTCATAACAAAAAACATGGTATGTATGTATGCATGCATGAAATAGATTTTTATAGACGCTCTACTTGCAAATTGCAGCTCTGGCTAACTAGTGTTGGATTAAAACCAAACTATAAAGCAAGAAGATGCAAACAACAGAAGGAAAAGAAGCTGAGGCCAACTCACAATCAGTCAATTTCCTGCTGGATCAGACAGGTTCATCCAGCACCCTTGTGCAACGCCTGGTGGAAAGACCTTCTGCAAGGCCAACAGAGCCAGGATTATTTGAATCTTGGGGCAGAGGTATGTAGCTCCAAAGGGCAGGCACCACAACAGAGAAAACACAGTTGCTGGGTCCCCTAAACAACTCTGTTTTGTAGAAAGGACTTGGAACATATCCAACCTGTTGGATTGCATGAGATGGACAGAATTAGTAGGTGGTCCAGCAAGGAACCCAAGTCTGTCTGTCTGTCTATCTATCTATCATCTATCTATCATCTATCTATCATCTATCATTTATCTATAATCTATCTATCCAGTTCATATCTCAATGACTTCCTTGGTCAGCTGGCAATTTGAATATGGGTTCTTCTCTCCCCATTCAATGCTGATACCAGGTCAGTTCATTTATGGCTGATTCATATTCCTTTCACATAACATTTCTGCATGAGCAGATATAATAGCTGGATCTTCCCCACACTGTTGATCACCAAACTGGAACCTCTTGTTTTCTTGAAAAGAGAATAGATGGAGAGTGAAAAGTTAGGATACTTTCCAGAAAAAGCCTTAAGCATCATCCATGCAAAGAATTTTTATTCTTTTATCTCTTCTTTTGCTCTAATTTTGATAGATTCTGAACTCCCCATAATGTGGAAAGATAAACAAATAAATGGTTCTAAGTTATTAGCCAAGCATTCAGTCCAGTGGTGGGTTTCTACCGGTTCGCCCCAGTTTGGATAAACTCTGCCCACCTGCCTGGACATCATCACGGATGCTGTGTATGTGCATAAGGGCCACGTGTGAACGAAGCGCGCACACGCATGCTCACAGTTCTGAAACAGTAGCGAATGTAAGTGAAACCCACTACTGATTCAGTCACTAGATTAGTCACTAGTCTTTATTGGCTACACCGGGACAATAACTATGAATTTAAAATAGTGCAGGACACTCTAAATCTCTGCTGGGATGCTGAATTGCAACTTTCAGAGCGCAAGCCAGATTTTTCTTGCTTGCTAGTAAGTATATTTAAGCATATGGTAGTAAGCCTATATACTTATATATCTTGCAGGGGAGATACTATAACAGTGTTGGTGAAACTTTTTGGCACTGAATACTGAAACAGGAGCACACCTGTACATGCGGGGAGCACCGGAAACTGGAAGAACAGTTTCATGGCGCGCATAACATAACATAACATAACATAACAACAGAGTTGGAAGGGACCTTGGAGGCCTTCTAGTCCAACCCCTTGCCCAGGCAGGAAACCCTACACCATCTCAGTCAGATGGTTATCCAACATTTTCCTAAAAATTTCTAGTGTTGGAGCATTCACAACTTCTGCAGGCAAGTTGTTCCACTTATTAATTGTTCTAACTGTCAGGAAATTTCTCCTTAGTTCTAAGTTGCTTCTTTCCTTGATCAGTTTCCACCCATTGCTTCTTGTTCTACCCTCAGGTGCTTTGGAGAACAGCCCGACTCCCTCTTCTTTGTGGCAACCCCTGAGATATTATTTATTTATTTATTTATTTTATTAGATTTCTAGACCGCCCTTCTCCCGAAGGACTCAGGGCGGTGTACAGCCAAGATAAAAATAAACAATATACAATTAAAAATAGATTAAAAAACTTATTATACAGTTAGGCCGATAAATTAAAATATATAATCTAAAAAACCCCAATTTAAAACTAAAAAAATTAAATTTATTTTTTTTTTTTTATTTTTTTTTTTTGCAACAAACAAACAAAAAGAAAATACATTATTACACCCTTGTGCTATACATAAAAGGAAGATTTGGGTCTTCGGATATATCCTCATGATTGCCAAAATCCACGTTCTCGAGGTACAGGTACTGAAGCGTCCAATGTTCCAAGCGCAAAGTCCACAAATGGTTTCCAAGTCTTCCAGAAAATATCTTCTTTATACACACCACTTCTAATTTTAATATCACATGTCATTTTATCATTTAAAGCTAATTTCCACATTTCAGAATTCCACTCTTCTATTCTAAAAATCACATCCAGTTTCCAATATCTAGCTATTATAATTCTACCTATTATAATCATAATTCTAATCAATTCTTTTTCATATTTTGTTAATTCTATTTCCTTAATTACCAACAATAATATAGTTTCCACTCTCAATGTTATTACTTTCCCCATCATTTCAAATATCATTTTCTCAATTGTTGCCAAAACTTTTAACCTTATCACAATTATACCACATATGTTCATAAGTCCCCAATTCCAACTCACATCTCAACATTTTTACTAGTTTTTTATCCATTTGTGACAATCTTACTGGAGTCAAATACCATTTCCAAACAACTTTATAATTGTGCTCTTTAATCCTTATAGATAAAGTTCTCATAATTCTACTCTTCCAATTCACATTCCAATCTGATTCTGGTATTTCAATATTAAGATCTTTTTCCCAATTTGTCCTCATCACTCTTTGTAATTTTTCATCAGAATTTATAATCTTATAAACCCTACTAACGAGTCCCTTTAGCCCAATTTCATCTTTCATAATCCGAGATACTAAATATTCAAATTCAGTTTCATCTATTTATCGAATAATTTTCCTTTAGTTTTTTTGTCCATTTTTCTATCTGTATTTTTTCAAACCAACTTAACCCTAATTTTTCAATAATTTCTTTATTCCTCCTTTCATTTCCCATAACTTTTATCCAATCTTTAATAATTTCTATATTTTCCTCTTTAATCACTTCATTACGTTTTATATTATTTTTAATCGGCCAAATTCCAGTTGTCTCCCCCAAAAAGATTATATCCGGAATTAAAATTTTAACAAATTTGTTCCACATTTTACTTAATCCCTTTAACCAATAACTTCTACTTACACATTTTAAATTTGCTTTATCTAAAAACCACCTTGATCCAAGGAATTGAGAGAGTATACACTTTTTTTCTAAGATATATAATACATATTCTAGAATTGATTATATTTTTCTTTCTAAAGATTTGTTGAATAATGTGGATAAGGTAGATGTGGGAATTTTTAAAGATTCTGATCATGCAGAAGTTATGGTGGACTTAGATTTTAATTTTGAGAAAAAAAGAAGCTATTGGAGATATGACGAGAAATTGTATAAAAATGAAAAGGATAAAAAATGGATACTTAAAAAATTGGAGGAAAGTTGGAGATTAAATGATAATGGGGAGGTTAAATTTGAAATTGTTTGGGATGCGATGAAAGCGGTGTTTAGAGGGGAGAGTATTAAATTATCAAGTAGGAAATATAAAAATTATAAAATTAAAATGGAAAGAGATAAAATAAGATTAAAGAATTGGAAAATCAATTTTGCTTACTAAAGAAAAAAAATTCTTCAGGAGCTTAATATGTTAAGAAATAAAATGATAGAAGAAGATACAGAGTTAGTAAAAGAAATTTGAGATTTTAAATAGGAATTTTTTTGAATTTAGTAATAGAAATTCTAAATTATTGGCAAAGATGGCGAAAGATAAAAGAGAGAAGAGAGAAATTGGAGTTTTGATAGATGATAGAGGTATAAGATGTTATAAAAAATTAGAGAAATGTGAAGTGGTTAGAAACTTTTTTCAGAATCTATATTCAAAGAAATCAATTAATCGGGGAAAATTGCAGAGTTATTTAGAAAAGTATGTGGTGAAAATTGATCAAACATATAAGGAATTGATGGAAGAAGATATAACACAAGATGAGATTAATGGAATAATACAAAAATTAAAATTAGGGAAAGCTCCAGGTGAGGATGGATTACCTGTTGAGTTTTATAAAGAATTTAAAGAATTAATAATACCAAGACTGCAAAAATTATTCAATGGAATATTACATGGTGGGGAAGTACCTTCGTCATGGAATAGAACGGTGATATCCCTAATTCCTAAACCAGATAAAGATTTAGAAAGGATTGAGTCCTATCGGCCCATTTCTTTAATTAATCAGGATGCAAAGATATTTACTGCTATTATAAGTAATAGATTAAATAGATTTATAGATAGATATATAAGTTATAATCAAGTAGGCTTTGTGAAGGGTAGATACATGAGTGATATTGTTAGAAGAGTATTAAATATTATAGATGTAGCTGAATATAATGGTGATAAAATTGGTATAGTATCATTGGATATTTTTAAAGCTTTTGATTCTGTACAATGGGAAACAATTAAAGTAATTGTGGAGGCTTTAGGCTTTGGTAATAAGTTTATACATGTTATTTCAAAATTGTACCAAAAGAGCAGTGCAAGAGTGAAGGTGAATGGAATATTAACTGAAGAGATAAAATTAGAAGCTGGTACGAGACAAGGATGTCCCCTGTCCCCAACATTATTTTTATTGGCTATGGAAATATTGACAAAAATGATAGAAAAAGATGAAGAACTAGAAGGATATAAGGGGTATAAGATAAATTTGTATGCGGATGATACTTTAATTATTTTGAAAATGTAGAAAGATTTGAAAAGATATATAAGCATTTGATAGAATTTGAAGAAATGACAGGATTGAAAGTAAATTGGTCAAAGTCAGAATTATTGATGGATAGTAATGGTAATGAGTCTGAGAATATGCAAGAGCAATTTGGGATAAGGATTAAAACACATTGAAATATTTGGGTATAGTGCTTTCACTTAAGGTTAAAGAATTGAAAAAACTTAATTATGATGTGGTGATTAACGAAATTGAGAAGAAGATAGATAAATATAAAATTTTAAAGTTGTCTTGGTTTGGTAGAATTGCAATGTGTAAGATGATGCTGCTGCCCAAGTTCAACTTTTTATTCGAGATGCTACCACTAAATCTGACAGAGAAAGATATTGAAGGATATCAGAAAAAACTGGATAAATTTTGCAATGGTAGCAAAAGACCCAGATTAGTGAAGAAAATGTGGTATCAAAATCAAAAGGAAGGCGGATTAGGAATCCCCAAATTATTTAATTATTACTGTGCGTATGGTATCCGGATAGTGGTAAAAATACTTAAAGGTGAAGATAATTATTGGAGAGATTTAGAGTTAAGGGATATAGAGAAATTTGGAAAAAAATTAAATTTAGAATCTCCCCAATTTAAGAAAGCCCCGCGCGAACAAACAAATATGTTTTCAGTTCGCGGCGAAAGGTCCGAAGGTCAGATATTTGGCGTAAACCGGGGGGAAGTTCATTCCAGAGAGTAGGAGCCCCCACAGAGAAGGATCTTCCCCTGGGGGCTGCCAGCCGACATTGTTTGGCGGACGGCACCCTGAGAAGTCCCTCTCTGTGTGAGCGTACGGGTCGGTGGGAGGCATGAGGTAATAGCAGGCGGTCCCGTAAGTATTGGAACACAGCTATCATGTCTCCCCTAGTCCTTCTTTTTATTAAACTAGACATACCCAGTTCCTGCAACCGTTCTTCATATGTTTTAGCCTCCAGTCCCCTAATCATCTTTGTTGCTCTTCTCTGCACTCTTTCTAGAGTCTCAACATCTTTTTTACATCGTGGCGACCAAAACTGGATGCAATATTCCAAGTGTGGCCTTACCAAAGCATTATAAAGTGGTACTAACACTTCACGTGATCTTGATTCTATCCCTCTGTTTATGCAGCCCAGAACTGTGTTGGCTTTTTTAGCAGCTGCTGCACACTGCTGGCTCATATCTAAATGGTTATCCACTAGGACTCCAAGATCCCTCTCACAGGTACTACTATTGAGCAAGGTACCACATATATGGTACTGGTGCATTTTGGGTTTTTTGGGCTAAATGTAGAACCTTACTTTTTTCACTGTTGAATTTCATTTTGTTAGATAGCGCCCAATGTTCAAGTCTGTCAAGATCTTTCTGTAACTTGAGCCTATCTTCTGGAGTGTTGGCTATTCCTGCCAGCTTGGTGTCATCTGCAAATTTGATGAGTTCCCCATCTATCCCTCGTCCAAATCATTGATGAAGATGTTGAAGAGTACTGGGCCTAAAACAGAGCCTTGGGGTACTCCACTGCATACTTCCCTCCATGTGGATGTAGTTCCGTTGAGGACTACACGTTGAGTGCGGTTGGTCAGCCAGTTACGAATCCATCTGGTGGTGGTGCTGTCTAACCTACATTTTTCTACTTTATCTAGTAGTAGGTTATGGTCTACTTTATCAAATGCTTTACTGAAGTCCAAGTAAATTATATCGACAGCATTCCTCTGGTCTACTAATTTTGTCATTTTGTCAAAGAATGCGATAAGATTAGTCTGGCATGATCTGTTTTTGACAAACCCATGTTGGCTTTTGGTTATTACTTTGTTTGCTTCTAAGTGTTCGGTGATTCGTTGCTTGATTATCTTTTCCAGAATCTTCCCCGGTATTGAGGTCAGGCTGATAGGTCTGTAGTTTCCTGGATCTGTTTTTTTTCCTTTTTTGAAGATGGGAACTACATCATCTCTTTTCCAGTCCTCTGGCAGCTCCCTTGTGCTCCAGGATCTTTGAAAGATATAGTTCAGTGGTTCTGAAATCACGTCTGCCAGTTCCTTCAGAACCTTGGGGTGTAATCCATCTGGTCCTGGTGATTTGAACTCGTCTAGGGTAGACAGGGTAGAGGCATGTGTAGGAGCACCAAAAACTGGACGAGCTGAAGCTGAGCTTCCGGTTTCCAGCATGCACATGCATGCGCAAAGACCAGCTGGCCGGCATGCATGTTCATGCCGGAACCCGGAACAGTAACGGGCAACAGTTAGTGTGCCCAGAGAGAGGGCTCTGCATGCCACTTCCGGCATGCGTGCCATAGGTTCGCCATCACTATACTATAATCATATGCAATGCAGTCCACTCTCTTTTCCCCTACTGTGATACTGCCCAGTTGCGATACTGTGGAAATACCCTCATATCACTGTTTAGTTCATTAGTATGTCAGATTTATCTAGAGTGCTATGTGACGTCACTGGAAAATTAGGCTGCTTGCTGAAGACTATTATATGGTAACACTCACCTCATTTGGAACAAACAAATGTCAAAGAGCAGGATGTCCAGGGGTGAAATGCTACTGGTTCGGTCTGGTTTGTGCGGATTGAAGCTACTGGTTCACTGAACCGGTAGTAAAAAATGTTTAAAAAAAGTTCCGACAATCAGGTGAGCAACCCGTGATTATTGGAACTTTTTAAAAAAACTTTTAAAGCATTTTTTTACTACCATTCTTTGGAACCAGTAATTAAAAATGCTTTAAAAAGTAAAAAAAATGTTCCCACGATGATGCATTGCTCAGTTGATTGTCAAAACTTTTTTTTCTATTTTTTAGGCATTGGTTTACTACCGGCTCGGGCAAATAGATAGTAAAACAATGCTTTAAAAAAGTAAAAAAAAGGCTCCGATGATCACAGCTATTTGCCCGAGCCGGTAATAAAAAATGCATTTAAAAGGTAAAAAAAGAGATTCTGATGATCGCGCACCTCAGCTGTGATCGTCAGACATTTTTACTTTTTAAAGCATTTTTTTACTACCATTCTTTGGAACCAGTAATTAAAAATGCTTTAAAAAGTAAAAAAAATGTTCCCACGATGATGCATTGCTCAGTTGATTGTCAAAACTTTTTTTTCTATTTTTTAGGCATTGGTTTACTACCGGCTCGGGCAAATAGATAGTAAAACAATGCTTTAAAAAAGTAAAAAAAAGGCTCCGATGATCACAGCTATTTGCCCGAGCCGGTAATAAAAAATGCATTTAAAAGGTAAAAAAAGAGATTCTGATGATCGCGCACCTCAGCTGTGATCGTCGGAGCATTTTTTTTTTACTTTTTAAAAGCATTTTTTTACAACCTATTCACTTGAGCCGGTAGTAAGAAAATGCTTTAAAAAAGAAAAAAAAAGGCTCCGACGATTACAGCTGTGGTGCGTGCTCATTGGAACCTTTTTTTTTTACAGGGGCTGGGGTTTTTTCCATTTTTGCTCCCTAGCAGATTTCCCTGAAGCCTGCTAGGCCAAAAACGGGGATGTAGACAAAAAATGCGAGAGTGGGGGGGGTCCATTTTTGAAAGAAAGAGAGAGAGGAAGGAAGGAAGGAAGGAAGGAAGGAAGGAAGGAAGGAAGGAAGGAAGGAAGGAAGGAAGGAAGGAAGGAAGGAAAAAGGAGAGGAAGGTAGGACTACAAACTGGCACTAGATGCAGCTTCAGAGGATAATCCAGGGCTGGAAGGGACCTGGAGGTCATCTAGTCCAACCCTGCTCCAGCAGGACATTATTGGTGAGTTTCTATCTTTTGATCCCCTGTCACATGGTTACATAGCCACGCCCACCCAGTCACATGGCCCCAGCAAGCCACCCCCACCAAACCAGCCCTACCAAGCTACGCCCAAAGAACCAAAGGAAAGAAATTTAGATTGCACCACTGAGAATATCTCATATTTCAGCAAACAGAGAAAAACTGAAGTAAGGAGAACTTTTCTGATAGAACAATTAATCAATGGAATAGTTAGCCTTCCAGAGTTGTGAATGTTCCATCCCTGGAGGTTTTCAAAAACCAAGCGGACAATCGTTTGATTGGGATGGTATAAGGGGCAAGGGATTGGATTAGATACAAGACCGAGATCTCTTACAGCCCTATGATTCTGTGTTCTACGAAGCTCTGCTGCCAACCTTCAGTCAGCTGATAACAACAGACCCATCTAACCCCTATAAAATATGCAAAGATCAAAGCTGGGGAGATAATTCATTCCTTTGTAACATTCTTTCTCTCTCCAGTATTTTTGGACCATTGTGTTGGGAAGAAAAGAACTTTTCTAACTTTTGAAACTGAGATACCAGAAAAGCAAAAGCGAAAGATGGATGCCCTTTGTTCAGTTGCTTAGCTTCCCGCATGCTGAGGGATCAAGGTAGCCTTACTTCCTCAGGGACACTCTGCCAACCGCCTGGGAGTCCCACAATGCCCCAAAGGCATCCATTCACAATCTTAACCGGTTTCCTTGGTAACAGCTGTTACTAGTTTTCCACCAATCAATGGCAAGCGGGACCGGGGGAGTCAGTGTCCTACATAAAGAGTCAGACAGATTAGCCCGCTCAGTTGAGGGCTTATTCCTTCTCTGGACCTTCTCCAGGAAAAAAGCCATGGCTAAAGGACTAGGGACCCAGCAAGCTGCACCCCGGCGATGGGCCTGCTTCTTGGCTGCCCTGTCACTGCTGTGTCTGGCTGTCCAAGCAGGTAAGAGGAAAGGCTTCTGGGAAAGAACACTCCAGGTGAACTTGCTGGGCTTGGTGGTGAGGGAAACGTGGTATGGGGGGTCACGTTGGTGCATGGTATGCATGTGGGAAACTCCAAAACAGCTAGAATGGGGAATGTTTCTGGCAGAACATTGAAATCAGCAAAGGCTTTTCTAAGGGGTGCTCTCCAAAAGTGTGTACAATGCATTTATAATATATATATATATTTTTAAAAATTAAATACTGTAGCCTTAGTTTGTCGTATAACTTCAGCGTGAGGAAATAAGAGGGAATGAGTTGGCCTCTTCTGTTCCACAGCAAAGCAGTCCACGTTGCTGACTCCAAGGTTAGAAAAGCGCTTAGCTCATATTCAGGAGCCCAAGAAGTCATGCTCTTGCTCTCTAACTATTAAAACTCCTTGAGAGAGCAAGAGTCTCAACTCAGACTAATGTGTGCGGCTTGAACAGACTGTCAAGAGGGTTTCCAGATCTAACTCGAACATAGTGAGGATTCTCACAGCTTTGAAACTCTGGCCCTTTTAGCTTTCACCTAGCAACTTGCTTGGTCTTTAAACTCTGATTTAACAGGACTGTACTGGAAAGAGCATACATGCCTTGGTACCCTATTTGCTTTCACGACAGCCACTTGGATTATGGCTGAAATAGAAAAGGGGGGTTTCAACAACATTAGCAAATCACACGGATAACCTCTGGTATCTTTTCGCTGCTGGATTCCATGTTATTCAGAAAGGTTGCATCCTTTACTTTCAATCTCCAGTTCAGCTTGATCAGAGCGGGATTTGTTTCTAGAGGAAGCTAATCCTTTGGCTGAGATAAGATTTTGAAAAATATAATCTAAACCAGACTCCTTTGGCGCTGAAAGGTACAAGTAAATCAAAAGGAAAAGTCGGGGTTGAATCAGTTTATAGCCCAGCTGGATGGGAGTTTGAATGGAATAAAAATTCACGACTGGGAGTTACCTTTTGACTCTATTTACTGTGCTACCACCACCTATGCGAAAAGAACCGATGATATTGGGAATCAGATTGTGGTTTTGTGTTTTAACTCATTTTTTTTTGCCATTCTATTAGCACTTTGTGGCAAGCCAAAGGCATGAACTTTCTTCAGTTGTGAACAAAGAGGTGGGGCGAGGTGGGGAGTTGGAAGTCAGGGTTAAAATGAGAAAACTGCCTCATTAATATGCTCTGCCTCGCTGAGAAACAAGCATATCAATTTCCCACAGCCGAATGCAGGAAGCACCTCACATAAATATCAAACGAATCTGGAATACGGCTATGTGGAAGCCCACAAAAAAGAGCTGCAGAGAGATGGACAATATGAGGCTGAAAGAGGACATTGTGTGGTTGTTTCCCTTCTCCTCTCTGGAGCAAGGAGTCACCAGTGCTTTTCTTTTTGAAGTGACTTCAACAAAAGTGATGTTTTCCTAGAAATAACCACATTGGGTGCCTTTCTCTTTAAGAAGCCTTTTTCCCACCGCACTGTGTGTCTCTTTGTCCTTGAGAGAGGGAGAGAAAGCGGGTTTGTTTACTTGCCTTTGAATGTTACCCTTTTATCACTTGCCCAAGTTGGACTGGAC
Source organism: Ahaetulla prasina (assembly GCF_028640845.1). Classification (NCBI taxonomy): domain Eukaryota; kingdom Metazoa; phylum Chordata; class Lepidosauria; order Squamata; family Colubridae; genus Ahaetulla; species Ahaetulla prasina. The sequence goes on from NC_080540.1 coordinate 138,873,018, forward strand.
AGCAAGAACTAAGCCAAGAGACGGAGACTATGAACAGGCTCCGCTTTCTTTCCCCCAGGGTGGCCCTGAAACACATCTTGGCCCGGGGCAAGCATTTAATTCATTGGACGGCAGTGATTTCATTGAGTTAATGATGGCTAGGGAGCCAGAGGCTCACATCCAATTCCCAAGAGTCCTAACGTGCCTGCTTTGACACCCTCAAGGAATAGCAGGAGTAATTGCCATCCTCCTGAGCTTGAGACCATCTGGGGTTATGGTAGAGTGTAATTATAAAAGGCCTTCCCAAATTGCAGTAAGCTAGACATGGTGAGGCACAGTGAAACCCTGAATGTGCCGGTTGTCTGAGTTCACTTATATAGATCTAGAAATGATTTCAGCAGCTTCTCAAAGTCCAGGAATATAGGTTACGTAAGGTAAAGGTAAAGGTTCCCCTCGCACATACGTGCTAGTCGTTACCGACTCTAGGGGGCAGTGCTCATCTCCGTTTCAAAGCCGAAGAGCCAGCGCTGTCCAAAGACGTCTCCGTGGTCATGTGGCCGGCATGACTCAATGCCAAAGGCGCATGGAACACTGTTACCTTCACCAAAGGTGGTCCCTATTTTTTCTACTTGCATTTTTACGTGCTTTCGAAACTGCTAGGTTGGCAGAAGCTGGGACAAGTAACGGGAGCTCACCCCATTACACGGCAGCACTAGGGATTTGAACCGCTGAGCTGCTGACCTCTCGATCAACAAGCGTCCTAGCCCCTGAGTCACCGTGTCCCTATAGGTTGGGTAAATAAACGTAAATAAGAACCTAATGCTCATCTTCTAAAGCAGGGTGTCAAACTCAATTTCATTGAGGGCCGCATCATGGTTATGTTTGACTTTGGGGTTTGTTGGGGGGTGGTGTTGTGGGGGGCGTGGCCAGCTCAACATCACTCATGTCGGGGGCGTCTATAGTGGCCCAAGCATTCTGCCAGCAAAAACGCGCTCCCGAGCTCTGTTTTCAGCTGCGACGGCCTCCTGCAACCCTCTGCCAGCGAAAACGGAGCTCGGGAGCCTGTTACTTCAAGGCTTTTGGCCCACTATAGGTGCCCCTGACATGAGTGATGTTGAGCTGGACACGCCCCCACCCCCGAGGTCAAACACAACCATGAGCTCTGTTTTCACCGCCAGAGGCACCATGGGCCAGTCATTTGCTGTTTCCAGGGCAGCCCTACAGGCCAGATCTAAGCAACCCGCGGGGAGGATCTGGCCCCCGGTCTTTGAGTTTGACATCCCTGTTCTAAAGTCAACGAATTAAGCATATCCCTTGATTGGAGTCATCCTTAAACACAGTGTTGTTTTGTGCACCAAATGAAGAGCATTTCAAAGAGTGAGCATCAGAGACCATTTCTATCATATGATATAAATGGATAATGTATCATGAGATAGCCTGTCAAGCTCAGATGTCATTTCTTTCTTCCCTGCCTTTATTATTTTTATGAATAACTCAAGGTGGCAAACACATCTAATCGGCCTTCCTTCTCCTATTTTTCTCACAACAACCCTGTGAGGTGGATTGGGCTGAGGAACAGTGAATGCCCTAGGTGGCCCTAGCTGGCTTTCATGGCTAACGTGGAACTTGAACTCACAGTCTCTTGCTTTCTAACCTGCTTCACATCTATTCTTTAGATCTGTCTCCCTCCCTGCATCAATGAGTACTTATCACAAATACACCTATACTATGCATGCATACACATTTACACCTTACATCAAATCAAGGATAGGTTGCTTTCTCCAAAGTCTAATGATTATTTCCTTAGAAAAAACACAGCCCTTGGGAGAAATGCATTGCACAGGATTATCTCCTCTTAACTCCAGTAAAAAGATGTTGGACAAACACTTGGTTTCTTGTGATTCAGAAATCATTGTCAATATCCAACACAACATCACTCCTTTCATATAAGCAAAGGGGTTATAAAAAGCTTTATGACAAGACACTGTTTTGACCGTTATCATTATTCTGCAAATAATATTTCTCATAGCTTTGAGCTAAGAGATGCTGAAATTGTGATGGATCTTAACAAGGAAAAATGTCTATGCCTGATTCTTTGTACATGCAGAGAGGATTTTAACTGCTTGATTTGTGTATGCCTTTGAATCAGTGTTTACTGCTGGCAATTGCCTGGATTAATCCCTGCAGTTTTCTTGGCAAGGATTTTCAGAAATAGTTTACCCTTGCCTGTTTCCTAGGGTTGAGAGAGAGAGGGTCGCCCATATGACCTTGTGCATAAAACAGGACCAGAACTTATGGTCTCCCAGTTTTTGCTGGTGCCCCCTAACCATTAGACCAAACTGGCTCTCTAGCTGCTTGATAAATGACAATAATAAGGAGCAACATATCCTATGAACAGTGATGGGATTCAAATAATTTAACAACTGGTTCTCTGCCCTAATGACCGGTTCGGTGGGTGTGGCCATAGTGGGCGTGGCCATGGGGTGTGACAGGCAGCCCTCGGCCTCCTGCACCCCCCTGGGAGCAAAAATGGGCTGCGGGGGGGATGGGACACACACTGTCCCACGTGCCCCATTTTGGGCTTAGGAGGCCTCCCTGCACTTACCTAGGAGCCAAAATGGGGCGCGTGGGGACTCCTGGAAGGGGTGGGGCAGGAAGGTGCAGAGCCAGCCAGCAATTTAGCTACCAGTTTGCCCGAACCAGCCTGAACCGGCTGAATCCCACCACTGCCTATGAAGACACTGCAAGCAGAATCCATCCTTGGGGCCATTACACCAATTCAAGTGGAGTCGTCATTGTCCCCCATCACCAAAAACCGCTATCACAGAATTTCACAGCAGCAAGTGCAAACAGAAACAGAGAGATATATCTAGCTAACAGAATCATTTTGAAGTTTAGGTAAGGAAGCTGTTCCGGTTGTGAGTTGTTTAAAAATTTTATTTATGAGAGGGGTAGCATCAGCAGTGGGATTCAAGTAATTTAACAACCGGTTCTCTGCCATAATAATTTCTTCCAACAACTAGTTTGCCAAACTGCTCAGTAAGTTAACAACCGGTTCTCCCGAAGTGGTACGAACTGGCTGAATCCCACCACTGGGTAGCATGTAAACTTAATTTGATGGGCAATGTGGTGTTCTCTGGTAGTTATTTAAGCCACACTTAGAAGAATAGGAAGCTTGATTGTGCAGATAAATGATGATTTAATGCTGGAGTCATTCCTTGCTTTTCCCCTTTGTGTGTGTTTCCCAAACACCATTTTGTTAACAACATTCACAGTGGTTTTAGGCAGAAATAAACTGAGATTTGAGATTCCCAGAGGATCCTTTTCATGGCCAGGAGGTTCTCTCCAGCCCCAATGGCTACAACTCAGCAGCAGGGTTTCCCATCACTTTGAGTCAAAAACACATGAATATTCTAGTGGAAGCTATACAATTGTCTCTAACTACAAGGACCCCCCCAAAGCTGCCAAGCCCTGCACAAGAATCCTGGCCCTGTTTGGTAGATTCTGCCTTCCTCCAATGGGAAGGGAAACAAGTAAAAGGGAAACCTAGCGAGCAATTTTGTTTCTTTCTCTAATCCACAGATGGGTACATGTTTGATGACGCAGGGACCCCAATTAATGCTCTTCAGTCCTCTAGACAAAGTAAATAACCATGGCTAGTTGGAAACGTTACTGAGAGTAATTACATTACTGTGAAAAGCTTTCAAACTTCAACTTCAACCACAACAACACACGAGCACACAATAGATACAAAGTTATGGTAAACCGCGACAAACTTGATTGCAGAAAATACGACTTCAGCAACAGAGTGGTCAATGCCTGGAATGCACTACCTGACTCTGTGGTTTCTTCCCCAAACTCCCCAAACTTTAACCTTAGACTGTCTACTGTTGACCTCAGCCCATTCCTAAGAGGTCTTTAAGGGGTGTGCATAAGCGCACCAATGTGCCTACCGTCCCTGTCTTAGTGTTCCCTTTAATTGTATTCATTTTATGTATTCAATTCATGCTTATACTTATATATATTATCTAATATGTACTGAACAAATAAAATCAATCAGTCAATCAATCAAATAAAAATGAATGTTTACCTTTCAGCGTAGCTCAGAGGTTCCCAACCTTTTTTTTGGCCATGCCCCACCTAAGCATCTCTAAAATCCTGATGCCCCCCCCCCCCCGGTGATATATAATTCTTACTATTCAGAAAGTGAACTCCTACTCATGCAGAGGAAGCCAAAAAGGCCATTAACTTGGTTTAAACAAGGTTCCAAATTGCCCCCCATTAAAAATCAAATTGCAACCCCTGTGGGACGTGGGCCTCCAGGTTGGGAACCACTGGCTTAGCTGCATGGAGAGGAACCCCGGGTGGTTAGAATGCCACAGAGAAAAATATGCCATGCTCTGTTTGTTTTCCTTCTTGCTTGCATAAAGGTTGGTGTAAACTGAGCTGAATTTTGTAGGAGGATATGTAACAAAGTCTGATTGCAAAGGTACCCTATCACACTCTCTTGGCAAACTCCTGACTTGTACCAAACATTAATAACGACACGTCCCTGTTGCACTGCATTTTCTTCTGTCCTACTTCCCTGACTGAATCATCTCACTGCCCATTCGTGCTATTTTTGATCCTGTTGACTGCAGTCCAGAAGGCAGATGCCATCGGGGATCCCACAGCAGCTACCATCAATCATTCACACTTACTGCTGAAGCGGCTTCAAGAGCTTCTGCTCAACGGGAACACCAGCGATACCACCCTGAGGGTCCACACGGCTGGCTCTGATGAAATTAAAGTCTTTCACACCCATCAGCTGTTGCTCAGCTTACAAAGCGAGACCTTTGAGACTCTGTTGCAGAACCAGACGGTGCTTGACTTACACGAGCCACCTGACAATGTGGCCCTTTTTGAAAAGTTCATCAGGTAAACGGATGGTGGCCTGCTCTCAGGGGTGGGCTGCTGGGGGTTTGCAGGGGTTCAGGAGAACCTCTAGCTAAGATTCTGTGCAGTTCGGAGAACCCCCAAATCCTACTCCTGGCTGGGCCCGCCCGCCCATTCTGCCCCTCCCAGGAATCCACATGTGGCCTGTTTTGGATGCACGTAAGTGCAGGGCGCGCACAAAGGCTCAGGAAGGGTGAAAAACGGGCCTACTGGAAGTTCAGGAAGGCTGGAAACGGGTCCATTTCTGGCCTCCAGAGATCCTCTGGAGCCTGGGGAGGCCATTTTTGCCCTCCCAGAGGCTTGAGGAAAGCCTCAGAGCCTGGAGAGGGCAAAAACGCCCCCCCTGCCACTGTGGTGCAGGAGGCCAACTAGGTCACGGCCACCATGACCAAACCCACCCAGCAACTGGGCAGAGAACCCCTTGCTAAAATTTATGAAGCCCACCCCTGCCTGCTCTCCATACAGAGAAAGGGAGGGAAATTCCATGGATTAGAAAGTTAGTGTGTGAATTGTTTTCATTGACTCTATACAAGGAGGGGCGCTGTATTTCTGAAGGCAGAGTTTCTCTTTCAGATGTCCCTCCCTTGTGCCTACTGACCTTGTTGAAAATGACCTTGAATAAAACATTGTCAGCCATAAACAGGTTCTAGAACACGACTTGCTAAGATGTGAAGGGCTTTTCCGCATGGCTCTCTAACCATAGTTATCACATCATCCTGCTCGTTCTAGGGGTTATGAGCGCAACACTGGATTCCACTCCACCCCTGGCCCATTTGTGAAACAGCCTACATTCATCTTGGCTTTTCCAGGGCTTCCCACCTTCCACTTGCTGTTCAAAACCTTTGAAGCAGGGGTGCTATTCAGCAGGTCCTGACAAGTTTTGGAGAACCGGTAGCGGAAATTTTGAGTAGTTCAGAGAACTGGCAAATACCACCTCTGGCTGGCCCCAGATAGGAAGGGAATGGGGATTTTGCAGTATCCTTCCCCCTAGAATGGGTGGGAATGGAGATTTTGCAGTATCTTTCTCCTGCCACGCCCACCAAGCCAAGCCACGCCCACCAAGGCACGCCCACAGAACCAGTAGTAAAAAAATTTGAATTCTACCACTGCTTTGAAGGAGGTCATATTGATGTAAGCCTAGGATGCAGAACTGCCCTCCTGTTACCTGCTTGAGATTGCCACAAGCATTTTCTCTTGCTGGTCATTTGTCATCAATTTTCAGTACTGTTCTCTTTTAGGCAGCAGGAAAAATGGGGATTCTTCTGCTGTACCAAAAGGTCAGCTTTCCCATTTCTATGACCAATTGTTTCAAACCTGGCGGAACAACTCTAGATTATTAGGGCTTAGAGAAATAGCAGGAGATTTGGGGAGGCGGGGTAGGGAAGCAATTCTTTAAGTTTGGGATGGCAGATTTGTTGGGAGAAGGGAAGTGAGATGGAAGTGGCTCTCTAGCCATCACAGTAAAGCTGCTCATGCTCACTTAAGCAGAATAAGCACAGCAATATCGATCAAATGTGGATGGGCTGGATGATTTTTTTAAAACAAAATGCCCAGCAGTGGACACACATCCAAATTGGATACTTATAAGAAATGCATACTACTTGTATTACTACTTGCGGTGCTGAATCGACTAGGGGATTGTGCAGATGGCTAAAGAGATAAATCCCACCACTTTTTTTGCCCTCATTAAAAGGGAAGTTTTGTTGTAAAATGTTGTAAAATTATTTAACTTGGCATGAAAGACAGATTCTCATTGCCTTCTTTCTCTAGGTATCTGTATTGTGGTGAGATCTCCATATTCCTCCATGAAGCCATCCCACTTCATCGTCTAGCCAGTAAATACCACGTGTCCAGTTTGCAGCGAGGGATCGCTGAGTATATGAGGGGCCACTTGGCTAGTGAATCAAGCCAAGGCCATGTGGTGGGATGGTACCATTACGCAGTGGGGATTGGTGATGAAGCTCTGCAGGAGAGCTGCCTTCAGTTTCTGGCCTGGAACTTCTCTGCTGTCATGAGTAATCCTGAATGGGCCTCTGTAAGCCTAGATTTGCTGCTACTATTGCTGGAAAGGTCTGACCTAGTCCTCCAGAGTGAATTGGAGTTGTACGCAGGTGTAGAGAAGTGGATTACCACATACCAGCCTGAGGACCCTGTAGTGGAGAAGATCCTGAGATCCCTGCGTTATCCTATGATCTCCCCTAGCCATCTTTTCCACCTGCAGAAACAGTCCCCTGTGATGGTGAAACACTACAGCACTGTGCAAGATCTGCTCTTCCAAGCTTTCCAGTTCCATTCAGCTTCCCCAATCTATTTTGCCAAGTACTTTGATGTCAACTGCAGTATGTTCCTGCCCCGTAACTACCTCTCCATCTCTTGGGGGTCCCAGTGGGTCATTAATAACCCTGCTCGAGATGACCGTAGCACCAGTTTCCAGACCCAGCTGGGCCCTAGCAACCATGATTCTGCCAAGAGAGTGACATGGAACGTCCTGTTCTCTCCTCGCTGGCTCCCGGTGAGCCTGCGTCCTGTCTATTCTGACTCGATCTCTGGGGCCATCCAACCTATCAGAATCGAGGATGGACGTCCCCGCCTGGTTATCACTCCAGCCACAACCAGCTCAGATTTTGCAGGTGTCAGTTTCCAGAAGACCATTCTGGTGGGCGTCAGGCAGCAGGGCAAACTCTTTGTCAAACACACCTATAACTTCCACCAGAGCACAGATGAAGTTGCCGATTTCCTGATATATGCCGACTTGCAGAAACGTACCTCTGAATACCTGATTGACAACTCTTTGCATTTGCATATCATTGTAAAGCCTGTCTACCACTCACTCATCAAGATCAAAAAGTAGAAGGAAGCTGGGGGAAAGAGACAGCTGGACACATCACGGGGAGAGAACCGTTGGTTGCATTGGATGATAGCAGCGACTCTACCATTCAGTATTAAAGTGTCTGATGCAGGCTCTTTCTGCATCTTTAAGTCCTGCTGGAGAAGCTCTGAGAATTCATTGTGTAAAACAAGCGTCCTTTGAATCTGAGGACTTTTAATCAGCAATTAATCAGGGAGTGGAGGGTTGTCTCATCTGTCTTTCCATTGTTTTAGAGGTTTTATCTCCCTTCAGTTGGAAGAGACTCAGGTAGAACTGGAGATTCTCATGGTGCTTTTGAATAGGTAATTATCAAAGATGTTACATAGATATTTTTTTTGAGGGGGGGTCTTTCTCACCTAATTAGAAGTTGTTTCCCCATGAGGTTTTGTTCCCTTGAGATAATTACAAACTTATTTCCTGACAGAAAAGCCCCTTTGGAATTAGATTGCAATTGGTGTGTGGTTATTCTTCTGCCTACCTTCAGATCTCCCTTGCTTCCTCTAGTACTTTACATACCAACTGCAGGGAATTTCCATGGAGATAATGTTACGTGTGAATTAGGATGTAGATCCCTGAATCAGTTCAATGTGGTTCTGCAGTATGGATTTCTGCTAGTTTTGTATTGGAAGTGTTATTGTTACTTGGCCTATTGTCTCCTTAGTCATGGAGATTCTGCAGATTTTTGCAACCATATAAAGTTCCACAAAAAAATAAAAATAAAATAAATTCCATTGTTTGTCCTCTGTCTACTGCTACTGTCCATAGCTTTTTAAACAAAACTTACGGAGTTATTTTGAGACCGGAACTGTAAGTCTTATGCGGAATAGGAAGGGTAATTAAATATTACAAAACTGATTGAAAAACAGGCCATAAAAACCATTAATTTTTTTTATACTCTGTGTGAGAGTGTATGTCAACTAATGGCCGGACAATATCTTTTCAGCCCTGTGCAAATCAGAAATGTCTATCATAGCTACTTCCATGAAAAAAAAACACCCTCTAATGCAGATTAAGATTCCCATCTCCTAATACCACATACTCCAAACAATCTTAAGTAACTATTGCAAAAAAAATAGTGGGCACCACATCGCTTACTCCTGGTTTAAAACTCTTTGTATATGCATATGCACCAAGACAAATTCCTTGTGTGTCCAATCACACTTGGCCAATAAAAATTCTATTCTATTCTATTCTATTCTATTCTATTTAATTGCCATTTAAAAATGGCAAATGTGGCAAGCTCGTCTTCTCACCATCATTGCTCCTTCTCTGTAATATTCTCCTAATTAAGAGTACAAGACAACATGGCTAGATGATCCCTGTAGGTGGGGCCTTTTTAATATTAATGAAAAACAAACCAATCTTTGTAAGTATATATACATCTTGATATTAGAAGATCTCTTCCAAGACATTTACTATTAACTTTACCAAGTGTGAATCAGCGGTATATTTCTTGACTGCTGGTTTTACAGTTGATAGTCAGTTCTAAAAGGCAGAAGTCATCCATTCTTTCAGTGTCTTCATTGTTGGTTCTAGAGCTAGTTGTTGTATTTATTGTAACTTGTTTGATGTTGTTTTATATTTAATCATTCTTTCACAATGTTCCTTGGCTTTCATTACTAGGGGTCCTAGAGCCTTTGCATTGTCTACCATTAGAGTAATGCTACCAGCACTGTACTTGAATTTCAAAATCATGCTCACCTTCTTCAACCCAGCTTCTCCTAAAATATATTCAACATGAGTCGACTATATAAGGAGAGAATATACAGCTTTGTCTGTCTCAATCTTTAAGGCAGACTTTCATTACGTTCCATCCGGACTGTGGCTTCCTGCCCTATATATAAGCTTTACATGAGATGTTCTGGGATTCTTCTTCTCCTAAGGATACTCCACAGCTTCATATAGTCAACACAGCTGAGAACCTTTCTGAAACATAATTGGCTTCTTCCAGGGGTGGCATTCACTTACCTTCACTACCGGTTTGCAAATGTGAGGGTGCAAGCATGCGCAGAGCGTCAAAAACAGAATGTGATGACATCCGGGCATGTGGGAGGAGCCTCCCGCCACCACTACCGGTTTGCCTGAACCAGATAGAACCGGTTCTATCCGGTTCCATCAAACCACCACCGGCTTCTTCTTGGAATTCTTTGATTTTATCAAAAAATCCAGTATGCATCAGCAATAATGCCTTTCCAGGAAAAAAAAAAAAAGCTTGAATATCTGCCATTTCCCTTTCCATTTACAGCTGTAATCTGTGTTGGATGATCCTAAATACTGTATTGCTAGCATGAGAAACTAAGAATTTACACACACTATTAATTCTCCTGTATTCACACTCCTGAAAGACTGTATTCTTTCAATCTGTTAGCCACTGAGTCATTCCCTAAGATTTGCTGGCATAATTTGGCTAGAACATCTACAAATTCTTCTTTGCTTGCATTATTTCTGTAAATACTCCATTAATTCCAGAAGTCTTCTGATTTGGTAATGACAACAGTGCTAAACCAATTTTATATTCCAGTGCTAGAGCTTTTTGTAAAATCGGAATATCTTCTAGCAACAATAATATTTTTTACTTGATAAATTACCAGAAACATAAAATAATAAATAGGGAACAGAAGATAACAAATAAAATCAGGATCAACAAAAAGAAATAAGTACAATTATATATTGGCAACTATAAAGTAAATCAAATATGGTATACTCTGAACATCCCTATTACAATAATATTTATTTACCTAACACTAACAAATGTAATATATTAAAGTTATATCTTAAACTAAATGTCCTCTAAAATTATTTTAAAAATAACTGAATAAGATGTTGATGAAAATAGTAGTCTTTATTTCTTTAATTGGCTTTGCCTTATTAACACCATGGGAGCATAAAGTTGACTACTGCACAAATGGTGGCTGGATTTGAGTCTTCTAAGATGTGTTGCATGTTGACAACCTTAGTATGCAGAATTTCAGAAATTCCATCTTTGTTCTTACTTGAACCAGTTACTGCTGCCCATTGACTTCCTTCAGCATGTGAATTTGAGAGTTGGAAGATTTCTTGGAGACTTTGTTTTCTGTGTCTGCTTCTGTTTTTCATGTCTTTATTTGTATAGTTGTAACACTGCTTCTTGTTTCTTCTTGTTGGTCTTTAAATTTCATTTTATTTTTATTCCCTCTTCATGTCTTTATCTTTTGTGTCTTTATCCAATTCCACACCATTTCAATTCACTGATGTGTAAGACATCAATATGTAATTGAGCTGTTTAATCGTTCACTATGTTGCGTTCATGCTTCTTAAATTCCATGTTTCCACTGTAATCTTGCCTTTAGCACAGCCAGCGTGACTAGTGACTAAAGGACTGGTACCCAGTGAACTTGGTGACTGAACCTAAATACCATCATAGCAAATCCAATGCAAGAAGGGATAGCGGTGAGTTGCTAACAGAGAAAGGTAAACAGACCCAATTGGAAAAAAAATGAACTCAGATTTTTTTTTTTAAATGGGAAAGTGGAATGCCAAAAGCAGCTGGATTCTGTCGGGAAATCTACGATCATTAGAATTAGGCAGTAAATAAAGTAGAACTGGATTAGACAATGATATATTCAAACCTGTGCAAAGATTGTTATAAGCAGATCTTTGTGATGGCATAATATGAAGCATCACACATATTGCAAGAAGGGACCCTTGCAACAAAAACTACAAGAGACTGGAAGGATTCTGGAAATACTCTGGTGCTGGTATTGGATATTGTTTGCTGTCCCATTTTACTTACAGAGAGAGATACAAAAGGCAACATTTGGGATTCCATCACATACTTTTTTTAAATCTACTTGCTGAAAAAAACAATAGTGCATTGTTTTGGAAAAACAATTCTTGCGTCCAGCCCAGTTAAAGGATCATCTAAAAATCCGTGTAAGTATTACACGGATTTACCCCAAAGGTAAGTATATCCCAGTCATGAAACTAAGGATGATGTTTGATTGACAACAGCCCCCTTAGTAGAGAATCATGGCCATAGGCAGACATAGTGTGGTTTCAAATGTTGTCCACAAACCTTTTCCTCCAAAGGTCACTGTAGAACGGTGCTAGTTAAATATGTTAAAATTATTTGTCTTAGAATGATGCAAAAGTACAGCAAATGCACACAGCATATCATCTTATTGCCAGGTTACACCAATGCTGTTGCACTGTGTCCTCCTCTAACACATAGTTTAAAAACTAGAGTTGTGCTTGCACAATAACCAATCTTCCACACCTATCTTGGTATTACAGCACTGGATATATCTGGTGACAGCCTTCTGTGTACCCATTCAGACAACTACTCCTTTCAATTTGGGGAAACTTAGTCCTGGAGATTAAAAGTTTTTTGTGGCCAGAAAATCCTCTTGGCAGCAGCACTGCAACCCACCAGGCAAGCTTTTAGGCCTTCTGTTTAAGTTAGCTATTTCCCTCTAATGCCTTTAGCCACAGTATTCTGACTGGCCATCAAATGCACCTCCCTGGAGCATCTGAACTTCCCTGTGTCCCTTCAAAGCTTAACATCGCCGGTTCTTTCCATCTTTGCCAGGAGGGTTTGTCCCATTCACTGTGACATAGTTCAAGCGTGGAGGGTACTGACTGGGCTGGCTTATTTTCTTGGAGATGCCACTTTGATGGGAAGCAACAGAAAGAGAGGATGCCTCACTGGGACCTGAAGGGATAAAACCAGAAATGAAAAAGAGGACAATCATTAGGGTTTGTACATAGCTACATCACAAGCTGGGGAATAACTGCACAGCCCAACAGTTATCATTCCTTAGGCTGACCTTCAGTACAGCTATGCCATCCCCAAAATCAATCAATCAATCAATCAATCAATCAATCAATCAATCTATCTATCTATCTATCTATCTATCTATCTATCTATCTATCTATCTTTTTCTTTCTCTCTCCCTCTTCTTTCTTTCTTTTTCTTTCTTTCTTTTTCTTTCTCTCTCTCTCCCTCCTTCCCTCCCTTTCTCTTTTCTTTCCTTCCTTCTTTCTTTCTTTCCTTCCTTCCTTCTTTTTTTTCTTGCTCGCTTGCTCCCTCTTTTTCTTTCTTTCTTTCTCTTTCTTTCTTTGTTCTTTTTCTTTCTTGCTCGCTTCCTCCCTCCCTCCCTCCCTCTCTTTCTTTCTCTTTCTTTCTCTCTCTCTCTCTCTCTTTCCTTCCTTCCTTCTCTCCCTCCCTCCCTTCTTTTGCATTCAAGTCACTTCTGACAACTGGACTAGTCCCTGCAAATTTTTTTTTACCAATGTTTTCATCAGTGGTTTGCTATTATCTAATACTGAAAAAGAGAGCGACTGGCCCAAGTCACCCATCTGGCTTGGTACCTAAAGCAGAACTATAACTCATGGTCTCTCAGTTTCTAGTATTGACTATTACACAACTACAGCTGGCTTTCAACCTTCAAAGGCAAGCTAGTAATGATTCCAGACATATTGCTCTAAAGTAAAAGAGGTAGATCTAGTATGTGCAGCTGCAGGACACACGTCTTCTGTAAGGTGGCGATGTTCAAATTCTCTGCTGCAGTCATCAGAGTCTTTGTTGCACTGAGGAGCAATAACAGAAAATTGTGATTTTGGCTGATGCTCACATACCTGAGGAAGGCTGGACTTGTAGAAGCCTCACTCTGGACAACTGCACGGCAGCTCTTCCAATGCTACGGATATTGTGCATCCCTCCTGTTGCCATTATCTTGTGCTCAGAACTGCTTTCCAAGGGATGTCGTCGAGAGGCATTGTTCTTTGGGCCCTGGAGCTGCCGGGGGCAAGAGATGAACACACTGGTACAGAGGGTATTTCAGGGATAAGGAAACCCTTTTACCTCACCCTGAATTATTAAAGCACAGGTTAGGATCCATAAACCAAGAAATACATTCTGAGTTTCTTCTAAGCAATTTGCTTTATTATTCCTCACCTATAAACAGAACTTTTGCCAACCAGAAGCCAGACTACTTGCACCAGTTATTCTATAGTTCCTATGCTTCTGATTTTGCAGCACTGGGCTTTCAACAGCATTCCCACTTGTTGTTTATAGTTCCCGAAGTTTCCTATGCTGATCTCTGGAGAACCATAGCTAGGGAAGGGGCAACATTCATTACACTAACTCATTACACTAATAATTCATTAATGTAGTTTCTGAGATCTCAGCATTGAGGGGGACCTCACGTGAGCTTTTGCAGCCTGCCTTTAGGAGAAAACAGAGGAAGACTATTACCTCTTTGGACATTTAATCAGGAGTTTATTAGGAGAAATAATTAGCTTAGGGCACTGGATAGCATCACTGTAGCAGGACAAGAGTTCACTCAAAGGCTTCCTGAGTGGACCTTGAAGACGGCAGCAGAAACTCAGCACTGGGATTTTGATGCAGCCTCCTAGTGAATTCCTACTTATGCCTGATTATAACAGAAGTAAATCTGATGGAAGTTAGCTTTGGCCCGCAGCTATTGAAGGAAAACCACAAAAGATACCATCATTGACTGTTCTTCTGTGAATCTTAATCTTAGCTGGTCATAGTGTTGGGATAGGGAAGACGTACCCTCTGGCCAGTAACCTCAAACGAGCGCGACCGCCGTCTCCTCCTCTTGGCCTCTAGTGATTCTTCCCTCTTCTCAAGTTTCTTGCTTCCCTTTTTGTTAACCCGGAGCCAGGGACCAGGGGAGCGTCTGGGTACATGTCTCCCAGGAGCAGTATCCCCGGTACTGCTCGACAGATTGTCCTCGCTGATGGCATGTTGCAGGCTGGGACTGGCGGGTTGACAGAGGGCAGGGGTTTCCCGGCAGAGGGTATCCTCGCTTTCACTCAGAGAGTGGAGGGAGAGGTTGCTGAGCTCCTTGGTTGGCTTCAGCAGGTTCAGCCTGTCAGATTCCAGCACCCGTGAACGGCGCCGGGCAGCCTTCACCGCAATGTTTTTGATGCCGCTCGCCATCTCCTTGTGTTCTGCCAGAGGTGGAAGCATGTAGCAAAATTAAAAGCTTTCCCTGGATTCCCTTTGCTAGAGTGCCGGCAGCCCGGCAGGAAAAAGGAAAAGGTGGGAAATGCCAGAAAGCAGCTGACTGTCTTTTCAAAGTGGGAGGGAGGCCCTCGTTGCATTGTCTCTTTCTGATCTGATGGGCAACTGGGAAGCGTGAGGCAGTTAAGAGTTCCCAGTAAGTCAACAAAATAGGTCTCAGCTGCAGACTATTAGCAACCTAACTACTCATGGAGCGCCACGAGGAAACACAGAACCTTTAAATATTTAATTATAGGATTTGTATCCTGCCTTTATTTTGTACAACTCAAGGCAGAGTACCTAATGCTCCTGCCTATTTTTCCATCATTAGTTGAGAGAGAACAACTGGCCCAAAGTCATCCAGCTGCCTTTCAAGTTCGAGGGAAGACTAAAACTCGTGATCTTCTGGTTCCCAATCTGGCATTCATGATCTCTTGGTTTCCAGTCCGGCACTTTAACCACAACATCAATCTGGCTCTCAATAAATATCTATATCTCACCTCCATGCATCAAGATGCCATCAGAGCAGTGATCACTGCTGTCAGGGGAAGAATTCTGGTGGCTGCCCAGGATAAGCAAACTCTCCTGGGGTGTATACTGTGAAGAAGAAAGGAGGCAGGCCATGTTCAATTATACAGAGCTTCCCCTGATTGTTATAGCTCCTCCCCTAGTGTACAGTACAGCGCAGTATAACAGAGTTGGAAGGAACCTGTAGTGGCCAAAATTGTGGAACCCTTTTGGGAAAAGTGTATTTTCTAAAACTAGACAATAACATCCACTTTTTTGGGGAGTAGCACCATAAAATTATATATATAATTATAATTATATATATAATAAGTTGACTTTGTATATAATATACAAATGGATGAAGACTATTGCTTGACATAGTGTAAGCCGCCCTGAGTCTTCGGAGAAGGGCGGGATATAAATGCAAATAAATAAATAAATAAATAAATAAATAAATAAATATATCAATGGAAAGATAATTTAATCAAGAATGTAATGCAATAACTTTTATGAAGGATTTGCTATTAGAATAGCAGTTACAGTATAAAGAAGAAAAATGAAACACACAGAAAAAATGAGATATACAAAAATTATCACCATGTCAGTTAATACTTAGTTGGATAACCTTTAGCATGAGTTATGGCTTTACAACGTCTTCCCATGGAGTGAACCAAGTCTTTTAGTTCTGCAGCTGTTATAATGTGAAACCAAGATTGAATGATTGCTTCTATGAACTGGGTTTTATTGCTGGGTCGCTTCTGACTAACAAGTTTCTTCAGTTGGCTCCATAGATTTTCAATTGGATTAAGGTCTGGGCTATTCCCAGGCCATTCCAGCAGTGGAATATGATTATCTTGGAACTGCCCAAAAAAAAGTGGTGTTATTAGCCATCAAACCTCAAAAATACACTTTCCCCAAAAGGGTTCCACAATTTTGGCCACTACTGTAGTGGTGAGATCCTGTTTGACTCAAACCACCATATGCATGTCAATCCCCCGTTTTCTCTACTCTTCATACCTCTTGACTGATCATGCCGTTGACATGGATTGGGGGTGGAGTCATCACTGCTGAATGCTTCAGCCGCCGAGCCCGAGAACTCGCCTTGAACACCTGAACTGCTTCACTGTTGAGAAAAGAAAGATAAGTATCTGCTAATTCCAGCACAAGAAGACCCCACCTAGCTCTAAACTCCCTTTTTTATGGGCTGCTGAGCCTCCACTCCAATCAAATTCAACAGGCAAGACTGCTAAAAATCAATGGCAGGCTGATTTTTAAAGGGAAAACACACAACAACCGTGCTATAAGTTCTAACAAGGCTTGAAAGAAATAACTCCGAAAATAAAATCCCTGCCCTGTATGTGTATGCAATGCAGTCCTTATCCACTGGAGACGTGGTCTGAATTAGATCTGATGAATATCCTGATTGTGACTGAATGAGCTTGGGTTGTTTTTGTTTTTTTAAACCCATTCTTCCAACCTTCAAACAAGAGGAAGCGGTCTTCATGACAAAACATTTCAAGAGAAGTGGGGATGCATATGGGTCGGGGTCAGAGGTGGGTTTCAGCAAGTTCTGACCAGTTCTGGAGAACCGGCAGCGGAAATTTTGAATAGTTCAGAGAACTGGTTAAATGCCACCTCTGACTGGCCCTGCCCCCATCTATTCTCTGCCTCCCGAGACCCAGCTGATCGGGAGGAAATGGGGATTTTGCAATATTCTTCCCCTGGAGTGGGGTGGGAATGCAGATTTTACAGTGTCCTTCCCCTGCCACGCCCACCAAGCCACGCCCACCAAGCCCACCCACAGAACCAGTAGTAAAAAAATTTGAAACCCACCACTGGTCGGGGTATGGATTGAAAAATAAGGAAGAAAATGTTGAAGACAAAATAAGAGCAGGGAGACCGAGAGCAGTGGTGGAGAGAAACATGAAAGAGAAAAAGACACAACATCTAAGAAAATGAAAGACAAAAGGGACAGGAGTATATCGAGTGTGAGCACTGAATGCCTGTGGAAATTTGCACTCGGTCTCTTAATTCGGCTTCGTTCCAGGAAGCCTTTCGCTCCAGAGTTTTCAAAGACCCACGTTTCATACAGGTAGTCCTCCACTTAACAACAGTTCATTTAGTGACCGCTCAAAGTTACAACGGCACTGAAAAAAGTGACACGAGCGTTTTCCCACACTGACAACCGTCTCAGCATCCTCATGGTCACGTGATCCAAATTCAGGTGCTTGGCAACTGACTCGTATTTATGACGGCTGCCGTGTCCCTGGGTCAACGTGATCTCCTTTTGCGACCGTACGACAAACGAAGTCAAGGGGGAAGCCGCATTCACTTAACAACCCTGTTACTAACTTAACAACTGCAGTGATTCACTTAACAACTCTGGCAAGAAAGAAAGGTCGTAAAATAGGGCAAAACTCACTTAAAAGCTTAAGTCCCACTTGGCAACAGAAATTTTTGGCTCAGTTGTGCTTGTAAGTCGAGGACTACCTATATTCTGTGGTGGGTGATCCATCCCAATGAAGAATGCCACCCTTCTACCTCCTTTTTGAAGAGTACAGAACAGTTCTTACCTGTCTGACGCTGGAACAAGGGGTGGGAGGGTATTCTTCCGAGAATCCCGCCAAGGCAGCTGCTGACCCTCAGAACCCAACGTCTTGACACTCTCTTGGTCTGAGTCCAGAATATTTTCTGCAGGGAGCGGGGGAAGCTTTGGCACAGAAGTCTCCTGCACATAAACATTTTCTTCATTTTAACTGTTTTTATATTTATCTTTTTACCGTTCTGTAAGCCACTTAACAGCTGCCTTATCGATGAGATGGGCAGCATATAAACTTAATAAATAAAAAAAAAACCTAAATAATAAAACAAACAAATAAATGAATGAATAACAATTTGGAATGAAACTGAAATGGGGCTAATGTAGAAGAAGCATTTTGGAGATTTTTCTGGGAACAATAGTGAAGGGTGGAATTGAAACAAATGCTACAAAAGTTCATGTCCAAGAAAAAAAGATGGATGAGAAAGATGTCACAAGTGCTGTGAGAATGTTGAAAAACTCTGTGGCTCCAGGTGTAGATAATGGAAATGTCAAAATAAGGAAATGGTTTGTTTATATGCAATAAACACACAATGCAATTATTATTGTTCATTGTTTGTGTAAGAAGACCCATCTGTTCTTGACCATTGGAAAATACTATCACTGGGGGAAAGTTAGCAACGGAATGAAAAAAATACACAGGTTATTTGTTAAATATGTCTGGGAAGCTGTTTGACAGACTTCTAATCGAAATGGTATGAGAGGTAACAGTGTACAAAATCCAGGAAGTCTAATAGGGCTTTATGCAGGGCAGAGTTTGCACATTGCCAATTTTTTTATTTTTCAGCAAGTCACTGAGAAATGTATGAATGTGAGAAAGATTATTGTACAATGATTGATTTAGAAAATGCATATGATATTTTGAATAGGTTGTATTTATGGAAAGTTTTGCACAAATATGGAATCGAATATCTATTCCTGAATGTGGTAATATGTGATATATAGTAGAAGTAAAGATTCTAAAGATCCATTCTTAAAGATCCATCTCATCATTGGCACCCTTTTTTTGAACTATTACCATCTGGCAGATGGTACAGGATAATAAAAACAAGGACAAATAGGCTGAAAAACAGCTTCTATCCCAGGTCAATAACCATATTGAATTCTACGATATAGTGCAATATTGGGTTTTCAATTTCAATTATATAGAATGTAAAGGATGTATGTTTGTGTTTTTATTTTTATAGTTATCATTTACACTGAGGGCGGCATTTAATTTCATTGTACCATGTGCAATGACAATAATTTACACACTATATGTGTAAATAAATGGAATATTTCGTGATTGGTTCAATACTGGTCATAAAACAAGAATATATGATGCTCCCTTAAGTTATTTAATATATTTATGGATCAATGTTTAAGGAATGTTAATGCAATATTAGACATGAGTTTGTTGAGATGTGAAAGTGTGTGTGTGCGTATGTATCTATGTATTTGAATAAAGACAGAGCAGCAAATGATAGTTAGACTGTAGATGCAACAAGAAATATGCATTTGAAAACTAATATATTACAAGACAGTTGTGTTTGACAGTGAAAATTAAGTGAATGACTGCAAGCTTTACATAAATGGCAACACATTAGAGCAAATAGATGTAATTGTATCCATCTGTATCGGTAGAATGTTTACCAAAGATGGGAAAATGAATGGAGAGTTTTTAAGATATACAAATGGTGGGTAGAATGTGGGGAATGAATGCAAAAGAAGCAAAAATTGCTACATATAAAGAGCATGCTTGTGCCCCCATTTTTATGTGAAAATTGAATATTTCAGAAGGATCATAAATGTTAGTTGAATGCAATGAGAATGGGTTATTTAAGAAATGCACATGGTAAAAACAAGAATAGAGCAATGAATGAATGAATGTTGAATGAATATGGACTGAATACTAGAGGACTACTCTCGGCCTCTGTCAAAGTCATTCCATTTTACTAGATCCATTGGAAGTGACTGAGACACATCAGAGCCCACTTATCTGGGAGGAGTTTGGTCCTGAGGAAACAAAGTGATTGTGGCTGAGCTTGGCCACCTGTGTTTTGGACTCACCCTCTCCTGGTGAGTTAAGGCCTCCTGGGGAGAGGCATATAATTGGGTTGACAATATTGGACAATTTTTGTCCAGTCTCCAATCTACCTTTTTTTTTGGGAAAAGTTTCTTAAGAGGGTGTCGTGTCCCACTCCTCCGCTGACAGCTGGGTCAGGGAAATCCGAATCAGGCTTGCCTCTGCAGCTCTGCCCAAAGTCCTAGCAAAGTCCTCAGAGCAGGCAGGAGACCAGTAAGTGACTTCAGCAAGATAAGTTCGACTTTTGCCTGACTCAGAGACTGCCAGAAAGTAGATCCTTTATATAGGCCATGGGGTGTGGCTCCATGACTCAGCACTCATTAAGGCCTGCCCTCCTTCCTTCTGTTGCCTCCGCCTCCAATCTTCTGATGCGAGGGTCACTCCAATCAGCTGTTGTTGAGTAAACCTCCTCAGGCTCACCTGCTGTGGAGGAGGGGGAGGGGTCTAGCTGCTCCGTTTGCCTGGGCATGGAGTCAGGGCTGGGGCAGGGAGATGCTCCTTCTTCTGCAGTTTGTGTGGGCATGGAGCCAGGACTTGGGCCGGGAGGCATACATTCCTCAGTGTTCGGGAGCAGGTAAGAAGGCCCCGGCTGCTCTGAGGGCGGGCAAGACACAACAGAGGGTGGGATGCAGGGGTCGGTTCTACTTACCTTTACTACTGGTTTGCAATGGGATTGCGTGCGCGCCGAGCTTCTGCACATGCGCTGAAGCTTCTGTACATGCGCAGTTCGCCTATGACGACATCCAGGTTGGTGGGCGGAGCTTCCCGCTGGTTTTACTACCAGTTCTATAGAACCGGTCCAATACTGGTGGGTTGGTGCTCCCTCCAGAAGACTTGGAAATTATCTGGACCCCTTTGATTCACGGCTTAGATTGGGATACAGTACTGAGGCAGCACTGGTTGCATTTGTGGATGACTTTTGGGGTGGGGGGCTTGAGGTGGGAGTGGTGCAACTGTCCTGGATCTTCTAGTGGCTTTTGATGCCACCAACCACGGTATAGTAAGAGCCAAGGTGGCGCAGTGGTTAGAGTGCAGCACTGCAGGCTACTTCAGCTGACTGCTAGCTGCCGTTCGGCAGTTCAAATCTCACCGGTTCAAGGTTGACTCAGTCTTTCATCCTTCCGAGTTGGGTAAAATGAGGACCCAGATTGTTGGGGACAGTATGATGACTCTGTAAACCGCTTATACAGGGCTGTAAAAGCACTATGAAGCGATATATAAGTGCTATTGCTATTGCTATCCTTCTGAATTGGCTTCAGGGAGTGGAAGGCACTATCTTTCAGTGATTCTTTTCCTTTCTCCATGGCCGGTTCCAATCAGTAATGGGGGAGGAGAGGTTATGCCTTAGGCCCCCCTGCACTGCAAGGTGCCTTAGGGCTTGGGCCTCTCGCCTCTCCTCATGAATCTGCTGGACAAAGTCATTTGATGGCAGGGGTGTAGTATCATCAGTATGCTCATGGATAAGCAGCTGCCCATTTCCATCCCAGGCCAATCAGGTGATGCTATTGTGGAACTGACTATGTGTCTGGAGGCTGGGAGGGTTTGAATGGGAAGGAATCGGCTCCAGCTCAACTCTGGAAAGATGGGGTGGCTTTGGCCCTCAGGGTCTGATCATAAGTCATCTTTCACAAAGGGTGGGGTTACATTTCCCTGGACCGAACTGGTGTGCAATTTAAGGTTATTGCTGGCTTCACAGCTCCTGCTCAAGGAGCAGATGACTGTCAAGGCTGGGGAGGGGGAAATCTGGACAATCAAAAACCACATCTTTTTTAAAAACTTCTTACCATTCCCTCTTACAGAACAGTAAGAAATTTATCATGATTCCTTTCTTGTTATAACATGTTTTTCATCTCGTTGGCTTCTGTGCTCTACATAACATTGCTTATCTTGAAAGGAATAATTGAAAGTGATAGACATGCATCCAACAAGGGGGAAAAAACAATTCAGTAATAGTTTTTATTTCCAACATTCATAGAAGATGATATGAAGAGATTTTTCAGGATGCTTTAACAAGATGTCATTTAAAAAAAATCTATATATTCTTTGCTTTGCCTTGCCTTTTATTAGAAAAACTGAGTTGTTTCTTGAAACTCAGGAGGTTTTTTTTCTGGATGCATCATTAAATGCAATGATGGGTTCAAGAATAAAATGAGAAGTGAAATTAGCTTTTCACTCAATATTCAGAAGAAAAAAATGCGAGACAGACAGCAGAAGAAAGAATGAACTGTAAAATTGATATTTACCACATAATCTAAATGACATACTGGAAAGACTGATGCACAACTTGAACCTGAGGGCCTTCCCTTTCCTTGATTAAAAAGTCTACCCTGACCCAATATTGCATTTGCTATATCCAACAAGGTTGTAAGAGCTGTGGTGGCACAATGGTTAGAATGCAGAATTGCAAGCTGACTCTGCCAACTGCCAGCAGTTTGATCCTGACCGGTTCAAGATTGACTGAGCCTTCGATCCTTCCGAGGGGTGGTAAAATGAGGACCCAGATTGTTGGGGGCAATACGCTGACTCTATAAACCGCTTAGAGAGGGCTGTAAAGCACTATAAAGTGGTATATAAGTGCTATTGCAATTGTCACTCTCTGCATAATAGGACGCCTAGGCTTCCTCTGGTGCAGACAGTTTGGCTTAAACGTGGATACTGCTGAGGCGCAAAGATATTACTTTTGAGTCAGGTGAAAGGATTTTAGCAATGAGAACATCAATGTACCTTAAGAGCTCTAACAGCTGCTTGATCCATGGCTGCCATTCGATCTAAGGCCCCTTCTTCCAGCTCATGCAAGTAAATCTGATACAGTTCTTCCAGATGGGATGGCACCACTAGGTGAGACTCTGGCAATGAGAAGGGCAAGCAGAAATGAGATCACACAAGAGAGGCAAACAGACCACGGAAGCTTCAACACTGGTCGACAATCCCTTGTAGAGGGATGAAGGGAATGGCACAGATGCTACGATTAGGAAGGTATTAGAAAGACACCGAATACTTTTGATGAGAAAAGCATCAATGCCATGACTGAATAGGCTAAGACGGCGTGACAAGCTGCAAAATAATCCTGGGTCTCAAACTCATGACCTGTACGTGGCCCTTCGGGATGATTTTATAGAGCCAGTATCAATAAAGATAAACCGGAAAAACAGAACAGCCCTTGTTGACATATAGACAAGTACAGCAACTAAAATGCTCCATTAAGTTCTATACTGTTTGCTCCTAAGGCTACCTACTCACTAGCGATTTTGATGCCAAAGTTTGAAAAGACTTCATTACTGCAGTCTTCAGGTTAATGAACTAGTGTTGATGCTTCTCCCATTATGATTTGAGTTTGAGATTCCTGAGCATAATGCCACAAAATTGTGAGGCAAAAAGGTTTTACGATTACATTTGAGAGAGGCCATCAATAGATGATAAGCGAAGGTAAGGCATGTGAATCTGAAAGAAAGGATGGAGACCTCTGTTGTGCGTCAGAGAAGTCTGGGAAAGTAGATGATTATTATATAACATCTTTTATTTTCTTACGCACAACTTCCTGGATACAAGAACTGGGTATCACAGAGCCCCCTTCTACCACATTGTATCAAGAATATGTGTGTGTGTGTGTGTATCCCTGTACCCATGACATACACATATACACATCTCTCTCTCTCTCTCTTTACCTATCATCATCTATCATCTATCTATCTATCTATCTATCTATCTATCTATCTATCACCTATCTATCATCAATCTATCTATCTATCTCTATCTATCATCTATCTATCTATCTATCTATCTATCTATCTATCTATCTATCTATCATCCATCTATCTATCTATCTATCTATCTATCTATCTATCTATCTATCTATCTATCTATCTATCTATCATCTATCTATCATCTATCATCTATCTATCTATCTATCTATCTATCTATCATTTATCTATCTATCTATCTATTACCTATCTATCATCAATCTATCTATCTATCTCTATCTATCATCTAACTATCTATCAATCTATCAATCTATCTATCTATCTATCTATCTATCTATCTATCTATCTATCTATCTATCATCTATCTATCTATCTATCTATCTATCATTTATCTATCTATCTATCTATTACCTATCTATCATCAATCTATCTATCTATCTCTATCTATCATCTATCTATCTATCTATCTATCATGTATATTATCTATATCATCTATCATCTATCTATCTATCTCTCTATCGTGTATCTATTATCTATCATCTAACTATTCATCTATTCATCTATCTATCTATCTATCTATCTATTCATTCATCTATCTATCTATCTATCTATCTATCTATCTATCTATCTCACTATCTATCTATCTATCTATCTATCTCACTATCTATCTATCTATCTATCTATCTATCTATCTATCTATCTATCTATCTATCTATCTATCTATCTATCTATCTATCTAACTATCTCACTATCATTCATCTATCTATCATCTATCTCACTAACTAATTAACTATCATCTATCTATCTATCTATCTATCTATCTATCTATCTATCTATCTATCTATCTATCTATCATTTATCTATCTATCTATCTATTACCTATCTATCATCAATCTATCTATCTATCTCTATCTATCATCTATCTATCTATCTATCTATCTATCTATCTATCTATCTATCTATCTATCTATCTATCTATCTATCTATCTATCTATCTATCTATCTATCTATCTATCTATCTATCTATCTATCTATCTATCTATCTATCTACCCACCCACCCACCCACCCACCCATCCAGTAAATTTACATCAGTTCTCCCTAGCTGGGTATTAGAATCTAACCCCTCTGGAGGGCACTAAATTATGAAAAACTGATCTGCACTGGGCAATATAGGTAGTCATACCATGAATGATCTGTCGTTGTTCTTGAATGATGCGGTGACAGAGGCTACGATAGCGCTCAAAGCGACGCATAGCTCTCTCTTGATGATGGATGAAGTTGTCCTTGAGAAGCGTACTTGATTGTATGGCTGTATTCTCCACTTCCAGTTCATGTACCTTACACAGCAAACTCAGAACCTCTCTCTGCTCTTCTGAGCTGATGCACCACGGCAAGGCCTCCTCTAGCCGCTGCCCACGCTGCCGTATTTCCCAGAAACGCCTTTCCAGCTCTGCCTGACACAGAGAAGAGGTACAGAGTCACAGAGCCAGTGAAAGCCATGGAGAGCGGATGGGAGGAATGTTGCTGACTGCAGACTGCTCCACTCTATAAAGTTGCAACATCCCTTCTCCCTTCCCTCCCTTCCTTTAGCTAATATTCTGTCCACCCCACCGGCTTTTGACACCTTCTGCTTATGAAGTTTATCCTGCTCCCCCAGGAGAATAGTGATGTGTTCCCGAGCTGCTGCCACTTCCTGTGGCTCTGGCACATCTGAGAGTTCGTCCCCAGTGTCAGAGTCCTTCTCGTTTTCATCTTTGTTGTAACTCTCTTTTCTTTGCTCCTCTCGCCACTTTTGCGCTCGACGTGTCTTCTCCTGTTCCCAGCTGCAAAGAGGGGGAAGAGGGGAAAGAAGAAAGGTTGAAGAAATGCCTATGGTCAAGAGCCAGCAAATGACAGGCAACTGGCACATCTAGTCTAAGCTCTCAAAATAAGCTGATGGAAAAAAAGTGAATTACACAACCAAGGTCCTAGGAATGTGTCCTGTTTGCTGCCTGCTTACTCAGCAATGGTGAGGAGATGGCGAGAGCTCTCAATCTGTATTTCCATGTAATTATTCTCCAGCTCCATGAGGTGGCGACGCACATCCATCTGTTCCCGAAAAGTGCTGATCAGCTGTTCCCGGAGCTGATCCATCTCCTGCCTCTCAAAGTGATTCCCATGGAGCTGTACTTCAGCTATACAAAAGGTGCAGAGAAGACGTGTAACTGATACGGGAAATCCAACCAAAGTGCTAAGAGAAAAGAAACTACAGAATAGCCAAGTTTTTGCACCCTTTGTTCTATGACTTTCTAATTCAACCATGCTTTCTGTCTAATTGCCTGCGTCTGACTTTTACAAAACTTTCAGTGCCTCATCAAACCTATCGATCAGGAGATCCCTTTACAATCTGTAAGACAGACATATCAACCGTACTCAACCCATGACCCATACGCATACATACATGTACACATTTCCCTTTCTTCTTTTTCTACAGGTGTCAAGATGACAGGGCAGGAATATTTCAGGAATGCTTGAGGAACGTGTAATGTAAGACTTTAAACTAAATTGTGCTGGATAAGGTGAAAAGCCTGTATCTTTTAGTGTTTCGGTTCTCATAGTGACCCAGCAAGTATCAAAAGGGCCGCGGTGTGGCTCAGGCTGTAAGAAGCCTGTTATTAAACACAGCTGCCTGCAATTACTGCAGGTTCTAGTCCCACCAGGCCCAAGGTTGACTCAGCCTTCCATCCTTTATAAGGTAGGTAAAATGAGGACCCAGATTGTTGGGGGGGGGGCAATAAGTTGACTTTGTATATCAATATACAAATAGAATGAGACTATTGCCTTACACAATGTAAGCCGCCCTGAGTCTTCGGAGAAGGGCGGGATATAAATGTAAATAAAATTAAATTTAAAAAAAACAACCCAAGGAAAATCACAAGCAGGATGTGACCAAGGACACCTCTTGTTAATGTTCCTTAGCATTAGGCATTATAAGTCTTCTAACATTCTAACTTCTAACATTAAACACATAGTGCATAACCATGCATCAAAGTGATATGCCTGTGTACAATGCCTAATTGCTACGGAACCTTAGCAAGAGGTGTCCTTGGTCACATCCTGCTTGTGATTTTCCTTGTTGATACTTGTTTGGCTGTAGAAGATTCCTGGAAGATCCATACTTCATATATGGATAACCTCATCTTCTAGGCATCTTCTACAGTTATCTTCATGCTACAGCAGCAACTCAGCCTACCTTGAATACTCCGGATGTCTGACCGCATTGGACGGGGCTCTTGTTGCTCAATTTTGCATTGCAGTCGGTGAATTTCACGATGGAGTTCAGCAATGATACTTGTGTACTGAGCAATGTGATAGGAGACATTGAGATGGTTGCGCTTCACCTGTCAGGAGAGGGAGAGCGGGAGGGGGAGGGGGAGAGAGAGACAGAGAGACACAGAGACAGAGAGAGAGAGACAGAGAGAGAGAAAATTACACTGAATGAATGTTGTGTACGCAAGGAGACTGGCAGCATCCAAGACTAGTTAATTATTTAAAGCTCACTTTTTTTTTAGCGTATGGCACGTATTAGCCAGGGATCACCGAAGTGGCTGGTTGCCTCTGTAAAAGGAACTTTTTTCGGGCGGTGTTATCTTACTTGCGGGATGCCTGAATGCCGGTAAGCAATTGAGGGAGGCTCCTTTCCTGCCCCTACGCAATTTATTCGCTCACAGGAATCGAGCCACCGAGCTGCCGGCCTCAGTGGAGTGCAGGCTCAGCGCCTTACCACATGAGCCACCGCGGCCCCACTTAAAGCTCACTAATCCAGAATCTTACAACAATTAAATATCTTGTTGTAGTGAGTAAAGAGAATAGCCTTGAAGAATAGAGAAAAGATCCCATGACCAAGGCAACAATCAGATAAATGAGACTTAAAACTCAGGCTAAGAAAGTAAGTTTGAAAGCATCTCAGAACTACCATCATCCCCACTTAATTCTCATGAAGGTGCACACAAGGAAGCACATTCAGACTTGCAAGATTCTATTGCTGTAGTTGTTCTAATACAACTTTAGGTCTGCACAGTGTTTCTTAGTGTGGTCTACTTAATAGGGCTGATGCTTTTGAAATACTAGATCATTGCATACAATAGTAAAGATGAAAGATTTAGAATCAATACATAACATAAAAACATTGGTTAGAAAAGCAACTGTTTAATTAAGTAGAGCCAGACAAATCAAGACTTTCTACTGTCTAATAAAAAGCAAGAAGGAACCAGCTGAGAATTAAGGGTCAAACAGTTCTGTAATTTGATTGTAATTATGAGGAGGCCTTTTCTTTTCTTTTTTTGGCAACTGAATCTGAGCATAAAGAAGGGTTTTTTTGCCACATTTCTGTTGCAATTATCTATGGCATCCTCCTCAATCAACTCCATGGACCAGACAGTGTTACAATGAGTTTCTGCTTAAGTCATGAGAAGCATTTTTAAAAAAAAGAGATTGCAGGTTGATGTCTAGAAGCTTGTACAATATCTTAAGCTATTGCCATGTCTCCAAAGCTATATCATGTTTATGTGTTTATGTAGCAATAAATCTTGACTCCTAATTCTCAATCCTATACTCAGGAACTTGCTTAAAACTTGCTCAACTAGGAAACCCTATACAATGTAGTGAAATAACACAGCTAGATAAGTCGCTTTATCACAGATTAAGACAGAAATCACATGTATACATAAAACCTGTCAATTGTAGAACATAGGATTCAAGTTCAAAGTATTTCTCTGTTCTGAGCTTTCAATTTTAGACCTTTTCCTCCTGCCTAAAATTAAATCTCTTTAAATTTGGCCATTAATTACTTATCCTTCTGATTGGAAGGCATTTCTTCAATGCTTACATGCTGGTGTGCCCAATTTTGGTTCCTGCCTTACCAGCTCCAGCTCCCGCATTCATTAGAAAATATATTGATGATAAGACTAAATTTATTAATGTTTTGATGACCAGATCTGGAAGACTGGGAAACCATCTGGATTCAGGTGAAACAAACTGTGTCATCTGAACAACCTCCAAGAGTTGGAATTCTAGGCAAAGCAGAAGAAGCAATAAAATGCCAAAAATACGGCATCCTACCGTGGTGCGGATATTCTTAGCCCGTTCAGCATAGGTCAAGGTGCTGCGTGATTCTTCAAAAGCACTACTTGCGGGGCTGATGTGAGCAATCATGACAGTCCGGCTGTTCCCACCTAGAGAATCCTGGAAATAGAAACCATAGGACTGAATATATACGCCAGGAAGCCATACTGGACTTTCAGTAGCAGTCAGAACTTCGTCTGCAGAAAAGGAAGAACATACACCCAGGTAGGCTGTGATGATTCTAACTCCAAGCTCTAATACAAAAACTGATCAGACTAGCCAGGCATCTTCCTTCAAGCCCAATCCCATCAAAGCAAGATCCTAGGCACACATTTTTTAAGCCAGGTTTGCTTCGGGAACCATCATCTAGGTATTTGAATATTCAGCTTTCACCTATGGACTTTTTGGGAGTCTGGATCAAGAAATATAAAAGCTTTAATTTGAACTCTTAAGTTTTAGCCAGTTACCAGTATCTGCTTAGAACTCTCCAAGGTCCTGAAACTGTAGCTTGACCCATCATATCTACACTGCACAATAGGTAAGCTTGAACATTGCCTTGTCTTACGTAGGTCCACTATATCAACGTTTATCTTTTCCCCATCTCCCTCAGTTAGTTTAAATTATTCTTGCCATACATGTTTCCTTTTCTCTGTTCTACCTCAGAAGAAAACAGGCTGTATCAAACTTATGACCAAACAAAACAAACCAGATTGCTATTTTGTTTATTGGAACATTTCATTCCACTTTTAAGGGTAGTACAATTAAGCACATATTGACACAAACACAGCCCCACCCCCCAAAAAAATCTTTCTATTCTGTTTTGCCTATCTATTGAAAATACATAGCTTCTTTTAGGCTATTCACTCTCTCTGCTTTTTTGACAATCCTGCAAAAGGAACAGTCTACCTTTAGAAGACGAGTAAGCTTGCTGTCCCGGTAATTAACATATTTGACGCCTGTCCTGTCACTAAGAGCATTGATGCAATTGCCAAGAGCCAGCAGAGACCGGTTGATGTGAGCGCCCTCCTTCATACGCTGTCCACGATTCTGCGTCTATGGAGATGGAAAGGGTAGAATGGACTTGAGAATAAAATTGCTGTTCCAATACAGACCACTCCTGAGGCAAGCCCTATTTTTCTGAGATATAATTCTGAGGCAGATTGAAATATATTTTCCCTGTCATCATTCTTCTGTCACTAATATTTAAGCTGCTTTCACCAAAGGAAAAAAAAACCAATGGAAAGTATATCTTATCTAGAATCAAATTAAGTTCCTGATTTAAGATAAAATATGGTGAGCCAAAGGAAAAGAAGATTGATGCAAAGTGGTCTTGATCCAAATATTAGATGGAAACTATCAATTAATGACATTCCCATAAAGCTCTAAAGAATGATACTTTTAAATGACTGACAGTGATGGTACAGTGGTTAGAATGCAGTATTGCAGGCTAACTCTTATCGATTTCCAATTCTCTTTCTCTCCATGTGTGTGTTTTCACTTTTGAGGTAATTGGCTTTTTCTCCTCCACATCCATACCTGAGAAGCCCGCTCTGAGCCTGCTAAGTCAATCATGAAGAGTCGGCCTATGCGCACCTCCTGCAAAATATTTTTGATGCGGCTCTTTTGGCGCACGGTGACCTGCAGCACTGCATGGGAGCGTGAAGATGTTCGGTTGGCTGCTGTAGGCTCCTGAGTCCGTTGCTTATTGCCTTTCATCAACAACTGCATTATCTACATGAACAAAAAAGATGTAAGTCTGACCAAAACTATTTGGTGTAGGTTAGCAATGTGCTTCCAGTAAGGACCAGGGGGAGGAGCATAGCAAAAGGGCAAGTTTAGTATAGTCTTCAAACTTTCTCTAAGCCCTATGCACATGAACAAAAGCCAGAGAGTCAGACATATTGTTGGGTGTTCTTTGGGAATATGCATTTTACTTCTGAAATTTTATCATACCTTTGTATCTCGCAGTATATAAAATAGGATAATAAAAGCAGGATAATAAAAACAAGGACAAATAGGCTGAAAAACAGCTTCTATCCCAGAGCAGTAACTATGTTCCATTCTACTGCATAATGCAATATTAATGCAATATCAGGGGTTTTCAATTCAATTGCATACGATGTGTGTTTTTGTTTTATTTTTTATAGTTTTCTTATGTATGATGTACACTGAAGATGGCATTTAATTTCGTTGTACGAGGTGCAATGACAATAAAGTAAAGTAAGTATAGTATATTATTTTCAGTAAAATTATAAACCTATATAGTGTCCTGTCTTCTCTGCTTTCCAGAAAGAAGATTTATCTGGATTTACTGCAACAGATTGTGCCCTGGTAGCAATAGTTATGTAAAGGGACAATTCTGAAGCAGAAACTTCTTTTTCCCTTCCTCAAAGAGGGCGGGACATGGGTTAGCATATTGAAGACCCTGCTAATGGAAAGCAATTGTGGGCACTGATCAGGAATTAGTCAGCAAAAGGCCTTCCATCTCTAATAACTTTTCAAGCCAAAGTCACTTCCATCTACAGGATAACGGGGAGCTGTGGATGGAGAAAGACAATCAGGACACCATCACCAGGAAAAGGCAAAAGGGAACTTTGAGTCCCAGTAGGGGGAATTTTATGGAATTTCAGGAGGACTCAAAGCAGAAAATGGGCAACTGACCAAGCTAAGAGATGCAGAAGAGCCAAAGACACAGAATAATAGAGTTTGAATGAATCTTGGAGATCTTCTAATCCACTCCCTGCTCAAGCAGGAAACCCTATACCATTCTGGACAAATGGCTGTCCAATATCTTAAAAACCTCCAGTGATGGAGCACCCACAACTTCTGAAGGCAAGCCATCCCACTGGCTAATTGTTCTCACTGTTAGGAAATTTCTCCTTAGTTCTAGGTTGCTTCTCTCCTTGATTAGTTTCCATCCATTGCTTCTTGTCCTGCCTTCAGGTGCTGTGGAGAATAGGTTGACCCGCCTCTTTTTTGTGGCAGTCCCTCAAACATTGGAACATTGCTATCATGTCACCCTTAGCCATGCCTAGTTCCTGCAACAGCTCATTGTATGATTTAGCCTCCAGGCCCCATCTTTGTTGTTCTTCTTTGCACTCTTTCCAGAGTGTTAACATCCCTTTTATATTATGGTGACCAAAACTAGATGCAGTATTCCAAGTGATCTTATTAAGGCTTCCCCACCACCCACCCCAATTGCTAAGAAAGCAACTTCAATATGTTTCTCCCAAAAGCCTGTTGCAATGAAGTGAATACTAACTAAACAAATTTTCCTTGATCTTGTGCCATGTGGTACATTGGTCTACAATGCTCATTATTTTTAGTTTGAAAGGCTTGGGGAAGGCTGCCCAAAACAATCTTCTTTAACTGAAGAGAAGCTAGGTCATAGGACTTGCAGCAGTGGTTTTTGTAACTAAATCGGTTAAAATTGCAGAGTTATGCACATTTGCTTGGGGTTACTACTTGTGAGATGGACTTTGGAACAAGCAAAAATTACAATTTGGCTGTCTGTTCTTTGAAATCTCTGTGCTACCAGTTGCTATGGAATACTGGTCAGTTTTTAATTCCTTTCACCGATATACAGTGAAAAAGACTGAATTTCTTGTTCCGCCTCAATTGTGTTTCCTCTTGTGTTTCTTCTTCTGCCTCCAAACACGAACAAGAAGCCCAGTCATATTCCTCAGTTTAAAATGTGTCTTATATCCTGCTAAGTGGCAAAAAAAACAAGTGAAGTTCCCAACTTTAGTCATGTAAATATAGTACAAGAATTAAAAAGGAAAAGGAAAGAAGAGGCTTTGATTTTATTTGTGGGACATTAAACAGAATGCTTTCTGGGAATTCTGAGTTGACAATGTTCCTCCAAAGACAAGTCAAGGAGTCACAGTCATTGTGAGAAACAAAAAAACTGGGTTAGGAACTGTTATTATAACCAAATTTGCCAGTTGTTTAAACCAAATGGACTGGATTTGGATGTTCAATCAGATCCGACTAGCTATCCATACAAATCCATGGTAGTCTCTTGGAGAAAGTTAAAGTAATAATTAGGATTACTATCTTGTAAGACTGCATTTGGCAACAGTGAATTTTTCCTGTTAATCTTTGCAGGGTATATGAGTCACAGTGGAGCAGTGCAGGAGTGGGTTCTACTTACCTTTACTACCAGTTCTCATCGTCCCCACGCGCGCTTGCTCCACTCGCGCATGTGCAGAAAATTTTTGATGATTGAGTTTGGGTCAGTGGGCAGAGCCTCCCGCCAGTTTTACTACTGATTCTATAGAACTGGTCCAAATCAGGGGCAACCCACCACTGGCGCAGTGGTTAGAGTGCAGTACTGCAGGCTACTTCTGCTGACTGCCGGCTACCTGCAATTTGGCAGTTCAAATCTCACCAGGCTTAAGGATGACTCAGCCTTCCATCTTTCCGAGGTGGGTAAAATGATGACCCAGATCATCGGGGGCAATAGGCTAACTCTGTAAACCACTTAGAGTGGGCTGTAAAAGCACTATGAAATGGTATATATGTCTAAGTATTATTGCTATTATTCCAATTCACCTCCTTAGCATTGATGGTTGAGACTTCTGTGATTCCAGCCACTTGGATGAAACCTTTGGCATCCTCACGCAGATCCAGGTAGCCCAAGGAAGGGTTCAGGAGGTCTCGGATCATCTCATTGTAAATCTAATTAAAAGAACAAGAGCAATTGTTCATGGTAAGGGCTGGGGAATTATAAGCAGCTTGGGAAAAAAGTATATATGGTAGGCTTCAGAATAGACAGAAATTGGTTTCTTGGTCACTGCCTTCTTGGATGCATCCTTCTCTTCTCAGAGGTGGGGGGAAAACACCTTGTTGGAGGTACAGGGAAGAGCTCAAAATGTTGGTGCTTAAACATTCTATGAAGCAAAATCACAGAACAGAAGCATCTCCACATTCGGGTTCCACGTCCTAGTACCAACTTGCCACACCTGGAATCCCATCAACAATATTTTACTGGATTGGAGAGATTAGCTGGCAATCAGGCAGCACCACCATGACTTCTTCTGTGCATTGAATACCGCCTGGTGTCAGGGTTCCAAGTAACAACCCCAATGAAATCAAACTCCGAGGCTTGCAATTCCTCAAAGCTAACTTTTATTAGAGATGTCACATTGGCACATCTGGGAAAACCCGAATCTGAGAGCTTCCGGGTTTTCTTCACCCAAAAGAAAGTTCAAGACCTTGCCCACTTCTCCCACATGTCTACCCCTGCTCCAATCAGTTCCTTCACTTTCTTCTCAGCACAGTTGTCGGACACCATGGCCTTGAACTCCTCTGCAAAGTTTTATTAAGGCTAATTCTACTACACTCATGCAATCCCCCCTCCCAACTTCCCACGGTAGGATTGTGGCAGGCCTGGATCCTGAAGGCACCAAGGTAATATGGCTTCCAGGCCTGACACCTGGATTTGGTGTCTGAAATGCTGCTGAAAATGCTGAACAAAGGTCACAGTCTGAATCACATCATCCACTAGGTTCAATATGGTGCAGACATATGTAAACACAAGAAAGTTGATTTGAGAGAGAAAAGACTGGCTTTCCAAAGTGTAGCGGAAGTAAAATGGAAAGATGATCACTCCACTTTCAAACATTGGACAGACTTGAGAAGAAGGAGGAAGAATCCTTCATTCCTTCAGGGAAGTCTTGTTGTGCTCAGGGTTTTCTTCCAGCCACTACTTCTTGCCTTTCCTGTTTTATTGCTGAGTGCTGCTCGTTCCAGGCTGCTAATGTGAGTCAATATTATACTAGCATGAGTCCTAATGGGTTGCTATGGAAATTATCTCCACATACCATATGAAGTATACATCAGCCATAAAGGCGGAAAGGCTGGGGAGGAGAGGATATATTGGACAAGGAGACAAAAATGGCCGGGTCCCATGTAACCTTTCACCATTCAGGCAAAATAAAAGGAGATACGCACCACTTAATGTGTAAATAAATATGAATTCAATACATGCCTGGTAAACTACCTACTGGGAAGTATGTCCCTTGGTATACATGTCCCTTTGTATACAGGTAGTCTTCAACTTACAGCCACAAGTGGGACCAGAATTTCTGTTGCTAAGGAAGGCAGGTATTAAGTGAGTCGC
Source organism: Ahaetulla prasina (assembly GCF_028640845.1). Taxonomy (NCBI): domain Eukaryota; kingdom Metazoa; phylum Chordata; class Lepidosauria; order Squamata; family Colubridae; genus Ahaetulla; species Ahaetulla prasina. Next base: position 138,907,910 of record NC_080540.1, read on the forward strand.
ACCAGATTGCACAAAAATTAATGGTGAAGTCCTCAAACTTAGGACCATGTTAAAAACATGAATCATTTAACAGAAATTGGGAAATCAAACATGGTATAAGTGAAGGATTGTCTCTCTGTTCCTGGAAAGATAACAGCAATTTCAGACTTTATCATTCATTCATTGATTCTTCATTCATTCATTCATTCATTCATTAGTTCATTTTCCCTTCTGACCTCTTCAAAGTGACCTACCTCCAGATAGGACATGGACACTTCATATTCCATGTTATTGCTGGTCTCCTCAATAGCATGGAAGAGGTCATTGAGTGTCTGGACATAAATGCCAGGCTCATGATCAGTGCCAAGCATGGTATAGGTCTTTCCACAGCCTGAGATGTAAGGAAAGAGATGAGAAAAATGGTTGATAAAATGGGGGAACATTCCTATTCTGGGATGATCCAAAACTGTCATTACATTTTCTTTGAAAGGAGCCTTGCATTCTTTTTTAGATTTTTTAAAATTCTGTCTTTAATATTTTTATAAATAACTCAAGATGGTGAACTTACTTAATACTCCTTCCTCCTCCCATTTCCCCCTCAACAACAATCCTATGAGGTAACTTGGGTTAAGAGAGCTTAATCCTTAAGAGGGGACTAAAACTCAATTCCCAAATTTCCCAATTTCTAGCCTGGTGCTTTAACCACTACAGTAGCTGCTAAAAATGTGTTTTCTGAGGTAGGCCAATCTATGAATGAAGTCATGGAACAGAATAAAGGTTCAATGAACAAATGACTTTCTTTATGAACAGACATTTACATCTTTGTGCTTCCAGTTATCCTGCAATTAATCAACTAGGGAGTTCAGTTTTCAAACAATATTGAGGTACCACATGGTATCACTGTACCACACAAACCAATTAAAGACCTCCAAAACATCTTAAGTAAACCAAAAGGCCCAGCAGCCCTAAGAAAAGAAACCAGGAGTCACAACAGTGGTATCCAACCTTTCTGGACAAGCACTGGCAACAGGAGCGGCGGTGGGAGGAAAGGGATATTTTAGTGCACATGTCTGCCACTTTTTACAAGTGGTGCTTTGCATGCTTGCCCGCCGCTTGTGCGGCCCGGTTCCCAGCAGGCTACAAACTGGTACCGGTCTACAGACCGGGGATTGGAGACCCCTGATCTCTAATATACAGGATTGTAACAGACACTACATCAGCCAAACAGGCAGAAGACTAAAAGAACACATCCATGAACACCAACTAGTAGTCAGAAGACATGATGAAAACTCCTTAATTTCACAACACATGGACAGACTTAACCATAATTTCAAAACTGGGAAATCATGAGCATCCTAGACCAAACCAAATCCCAAAACACTACAGCTTTCCTGGAAGTCTGGCACTCAGACAAACTGACCATCAATAATCACATAAGGATCAACATCATCTACATGCCATCCAAAAAAAGACAATCAAAAAGCCAAAAAGGAAACAAAAAGACCAAAACACCTCACCAGCAACTAACATCTAGATGGACAGAGATTAACATCAAGAGTAACAGTAGACCAACAGTTAAGAAGCAAATAATACTCTAATCAAGGTACTAACAAATAAGTTAATCATAAGCAGTAGCCAATTTAAGGAACCACCAATACTACGCTCACCGATAGTGACAGAACAAGCTACCAATATATAAAATGAAAACAAACTCCACTCTCGTACAGATAATGTTACCTAGTTTGGTAATGAAACATCTGCAAGAAAACAACCAAGCTGATAGAGCACCAAGGAGTCCACAGTTCAACCTTAAGCTACAAAAATTATCTTCTATCAATACTGAGGTATGACTTTAAAAAAGCCACAAGTTAAAACACTTGGTCCAAATATTATTTTCCTTTTGGCCCTCTTCTATTTCCCATGCAAAGAATATTGCTCTGTATTTATCACCACAGAGGAAGCAGCATTTCTCAGCTGAGTCCAATTGCTTCCAGGACTATACAGTTTATGCTTGCAAGACTACAACAGCCCACAGCTATTGCAACCAGAGCTTGGTTGTTACCAACTCATTGGAAAATGAAATAGACATCTTCAATCAGAACTGAGCCTATGTTTTTTACCTGTTGGGCCATAGGCAAAAATGGTTGCATTGTATCCAGAGATGATCCCTTCTATGAGACCTTTAGTGGTGGCACGATAGACCATTTCCTACAGGGAGAGATGAAGAGATATGAATAGATGAAAAACATGAAAGAACTTACTTTTAGGGAAGACGTAATAGGATAAAGATAAAGGGATGGATAGCAAATGAACCTTATCAGAGGCATCTACAAAAGGGATAGAAAAAGTCAAGATGGCAATTACAAGTGCAAAGTTGAATACTTGTGTGTGAAACTGACACATGTATAACAAAGGTGAGGCTTCAACCGCACAGTCATGATTGCCAACTTGACTTTTTAACTCTTTACTATGTATATCCTTGAACTTTATCTATTCCTCTTATGCCAGCAGCTCTTCAGTTTGGCTTTGCTTCTGCCTTGCTATCTGGCATGCAATCTAACCAGTCTGCCCATGGGTCATTGACTGAAGAAGCTGGAATGTAAGTTGAGATACAAATAAATAAATAGTACCCAGAACAACTACTTGAGATAGTACCATATGTCAGATTTATTGTTCTGGGCTTGACAGTGGTTAAGCAGGACAAAACAACCTAGATTTATAGATCTGAAAACAAGGCAACCTACCCATACTTCTCTTTGGCTGGAAAGGCAGTAAGCTGAAACTCTGCTTCTGAGCTAAATCAATAAAATAAAAGGGACTTAATTCTCTCTCCCCCTTGGCACTTGTTGATTCTTCTCCTCTTGAAATGCTCGTATCTCTTCTTTAAAAAATTCTTGGTTTAAGAAATATGTCATGTTGATATTGGCTATATACGCACATCTACACAAAGTGGGCCATGATGACTCATAAAATGAGAACCACTTCTTCTCTTCAAAAACATTCTAAGAAACAATGATCAATGGTTGCAAAAATATGTTCATCCCAAAGGCAAGAGATGTTGGTTCTGTATTTCTAGTCATCTATATCTCACAAAACTCTTCTTACTCTACTACTTCTTGGCTCCTCTTTCTGATTCTTAGCCCATGAATAGCACCTGGCAGAGGAGGAACGGATCTCACTCAGGAGCTTCAGTTTCAGTCCATGTGCAAATTACTTCAAAATGGAGCTCACAGTTTGGCCTAGCCATCCTACCAGATACTTGTACCAGCTCTGAAAACAAGCAGTAGCAGGTGTTAAAGCAATAGAGTTGAGCAAACGGAGTACAGGATAGAGTTAGGGTTAGGGCATCCATGTTTTGTATGAAAAAGAATTCAGAAATATGAGATTAGAAAAAGAGGAGCTGTGTGACAAACTGTTTATGTAGTTTTCATCTAGCAATGTCTGGATGTGCTTCTTCCCATCCTCACAACTGAGTGGGTCAAAGTAGATGGGACTCCCTAAATGTTTCTCAAAAAGAGAAGGGTGATTTGGTTCAAAATTAATACACTCCCCCCCAAATAACATGCATAAACATCAGGAGTGAAATGCTCCTGGTTTGGACCAGATCGCCCGATCCGGTAGCAATGGCGGCAGATGATTCAGAGAAACGGTAGCAAAAATCCCTGCCCTCCCCCCATGCCCAGCTGAGCTGCACAATCATGAGGTTTTTTTTTACTTTTAAAAGCATTTTTTCTTCGTCTGAAAAAGTACTTTTAAAAGTAAAAAAAAAGCCACTAATGATCGCGCAGCTCAGCTGGGATTGTCAGAACCTTTTAAAAGCATTTTTTTAACAACCTCTTTGGTCGGAAAAATGCTTTTAAAAGTAAAAAAAAAAAGTTGGGCACGCCCACTCAGTCACATTATCCCCTCCCCCCACCAAGCCACGCCCACAGAACCGATAGTAACAAATTTTACATTTCACCCCTGATAAACATCCATATATTGTAAGGGGAGGAACTATGGCCCCTTTATGACCTGTGGACTTTAACTCCCAGAATTCCTGAACATAGCTGGCTCAGGAATTCTGGGAGTTGAAGTCCACAGGTCTTGAAAGTTGCCCACCTCTGCTATAAGGTAAACGTTAGTTATTCACTGAATTCCTCTCTGGGTCAATCTGCTGCCACAAATTGTTGCCGCTGCTTTTCATCTATATTTTTTAAAAAGTCAGGTTTCAAAAAAGTTTCTGTTCTGTTCTGAATGCCTGGGGGCAGGCCTCACCTGAGTAGCAGTAAAATCAAAGGCTACATCGAACAGATAGGATTTCTCTCGTGACCGGTTGGCACGGAGCACATCATCAGGGTCCTCCATTGGATCCATTAGCACAATCATCTGCAGGATTTTGATAAATTATGTTAGGAGTTTTACTGAAGAGGGAGGAACAAATCTTAACAAGGGAGATAAAGAAATGAACAGTATGCCAAGTATTTTTATCCAAGGGGGACATTTTGCAGCCACATCCCATTTTCAATTCCATTTTTTCTTGCCCTTCTGTTGCAAGGGAGCCACAGTTAAGATACATGCCAGAACTCGCAAACAGCAAACAGGAATCAGGCAATAACTTAGACACCAAAGACTAAAACTGAAGGAGATGTAATCACAGCATTATTGCCTAAGGTAGGATGTTTGTTAATAAATTTTCTTCCACCTTTGTCCCTGGCCAAAGAGAACTGGCAGTATTTCAAAACTCTGAAAATTGGTTTGCCGCTAGAACATGGGAAACAAAGAAAGAGGCACCTTATACTGGCAACAACGCTTCGATCGCAGATCTGGATTTTATACTATATTCATCTCTGACCTTATTTTAGAAAGATTCTGGGTAAAACGTTACCTTGCTTCAGGACTCGTTACGTGTAGCCATGAAATGTAATACCCTCAATTGCAAGATTTTCCCTCAAGCTCAACGCTAGTTGCCTAGTAACTGGTTTGCTAGCTCAAAGGGAGGCAATTTAATGTACTTCAGTGATTAACCATCACCTATCATGTTGCTAGGGATTTATGAAAGGCATAATCCAAAACATATGGGGGCACAACCTGGCTACCTTTATGTTAATTCCTTCTAATCCAATAGTAAATATACCCTACTTTAGGAGTCTATTGTTTGTTAGCCGGAGGAACTTATGACCTCAAGGTGAAACAAGCAAGTAGCTTAAGAAATAGAAATCTGAAAAGATGCCGGGCAGAAAGGCCAGTAGGATTGTTATAGGTGTTCTCATCCAATATTCCTAATGGTCTGGAGTTGCCACCCAGTTATTTTTCCTCCCATCATCTCAAAGGCATGTACAGGTGGTTCTCGACTTGCAACCACAACTGAGCCTGAAATTTCTGGCAAGTGAGTTGTGCCTCATTTTATTATCTTTTTACCACAGCATTTAACTGTATCATGGTGAGAGCCATGGTGAGATGGCCATGGCGAGTTGGTTGTGATGAGTTATCCTAGACCTATGCTCTACAGGGTGACCACATGGGCAGAAATGAGGGGTGGGGGAGAGTTAGGTAGATGGGGGAGTTGAAGGGTAGTCAGTCCGTTGCCCTGGAAAAACTGAGGCTTGAGGCTGGGAGGGGCCAAGTCAGAAATGACTTGGGTAGGGAAAGGTCCTTGCCTCTGACCATGTGGGTTTTGCTCGATGATGGCAACAGGTACTGCCAGAACAGCTGTCCCTAAGCAAGGAAGATAATGTGATGTTTTGCTTAATGGCCACTTAGCAACAGATTTGCTAGTTCCAGTTAGGGTCATTAAGTGAAGGTTACCCGTACTTCTAAGAGAAACTTCCTGAATTCATATAAAAAAATGTAAAGGTTTCCCCCTGTCTAGTCATTTGCAACTCTAGGGGGCGATGATCATCTCCATTTCCTAGCTGAGGGAGCCAGCATTGTCTGAAGACATTTCCGTGGTCATGTCACCAGTATGGCTAGACACCAAAGGTGCACAGAACACTATTATCTCCCCACAAAAGTGGTATCTATTTATCTACTTGCATTTGCATGCTTTCAAACTGCTAGGTGGGCAGGAGCTATGGCAAGTAACGGGAGCTCACTCCTTGTGCAGTGCTCAGGTCTCAAACCTGGGCTGTCAGCTTTCCAGCTGACAAGCTCAGTGTCTTTAACCACTGAGCCATTGCATCTCCTTGAATTCATATAAATAATCTTCATTTAGCAATTGACTTGTTGAGCAACCATTTGTAGTTACAATGGTGATGAAAAAGTAACTTTGCAGCCAGTTCTCGCATCTATGACCTTGGCAGGTCTGTAAAGCAATGGAAAGATCATAAGCAGTCATGGTTTTTCTTACCAACCACTTCACTTACCAACGAAATTGCTGGTCCCAATTATGGTTGCTAAATGAGGATTATATTTATACTAAATAACAATCAAACAAACCATAAAGACGAGAGCCTGTTTGGTCTAGTGGTTAAGGCACTAGGCTAGAAAGTGGGAGATTGTGAGTTCAAGTCCCACTTTAGACATGAAAGCTAGCAAGGTGACTTTGGGCCAGTCACTCCCTCAGCACAAGTAACCTTACAGGGCTGTTGATGTGGGCAAAATAGGAGGAAGGTGTGCTGGATATGTTCACTGCCTTGAGTTATTTGTAAAAATAATAAAGGTGGAATACAAATAAATAAATAAATAAAATAATCTAGTGCAGAGGTGTCAAACTCAATTTCATTGAGGGCCACATTGTGTTTGACCTCAGAGGGCTGGGGTGGGCCTGGCCAGGATGGGCGTGGCCAGCTGGACATCACTTGTGTCGGGGCTGCCTGTGGCAGCTGAAGCACTCTTGCCAGTGAAAGCGGTCTTTTGAGGTCCGTTTGCGGTTGCAACGGTCTCCTGAAGCCCTCCTGAGCTCCGTTTTCACTGGCAGAGGCACCGTAGCCAGTCCTTTGCTGTTTCCAGGGTGGTCCCATCATCAGATCTAAGCACCCCATGGGCCGAATCCGGCCCCCGGGCCTTGAGTTTGACCTCCCTGATCTAGTGCAAAGTGAGAACCTAGCCTCAATGCAAGCTTTGATATTAAGTTAATGGGAAGCTGATGACATCCTATTCATTGCACATATATAACTGACATCTTCTCCAGTAATTACCTGTATTTTCTTTGTTTTTCTTCCTGACGTCATCCCCACAAGGTATAACAGCTATTAATAGCCAGGCAAAGGGCCCAGGAATCTCTTGAGTACTCAAGACTGTGGCTGTGAATTGGCTTACTGTATATCTAATTAGATAGCCTAGCTGTAATAGGGGGAAATGTGCTGGGAAATACTCAGAGGGAGGAAGATCAAGTAACTGGAAGCTGGGATGATATTCCATTGCACCTCAGAACTATGGGCAATGTTGAAGATGCTAATCCTCAATTCAGGGACAGATCAGATCTCAGCTGAGATTATTTTGATTGGGGTGTGTTAACATCTGTCCCTTGTCATAGAGGAATCACTGTCTCTTGTCTCCAGGGTCCTTTGTAGCTGTTCCTCAATTCAGGGAGGAAGGACCTAAGCTACTCCAGGTGTTTGGCAGACCCAGTATTGGTTTCAGAGGGGCTTAGAGTTATACCTGACTGTCTGGCACAAGACCTTAGTTGCAGCTTGGAATGAGTATGTAATGAGGGCCTTAGATTGAATCACACCTGTACAGATTCTCTGTGATCATGGATCCTATACAGCCCCTGATTTATGAAGATCTGGGAGATGATGCAACAGACATCTAGAACAGTGATGGAGAAAAACAGAGTGAAATCAACCAATCTTATTTGTGAATATAAGAGTGGCAAAGTATGCTTGCATTTCTGCTTACTGTATCCACAGACCAGATGGTCAGAGGCCTTGTTTTTGGTGACTAGGTCCCTTCTGTTTAAGGAGAAACAAGAGGAATCCCTCACAGAACTGTCTAGAATTCTGTTGGACAAAATCACTCAGTTTCACTTGGAGTTTGACTTGGTTGGGCTTGCCCTGGTCCTAGCTCATTTTGTAGGAAGGGTTTGAGATGATTGATCTTGAAGAAGCTGCATAGAGTCGCTGTAGACACCTGTGTTGCAGAGCCATGTCCCTCCTGACTGAATAAAGCCTCACAGAAGGTTATATGAGGTTGGGTCCAAGTAGTGGTCAATGCCTCTTTGTGGGAGAATATAGTTCTACTTGCCTGGAAGAAAATTGTGGTGGATTTCCTTCTCAAGAAGTCATTCTTGGACCTGACAGCATTGAATAACTTTTGTCCAGTTCCAACTGGAGATGATGATACGTGATCTGTTTCAGAGAGTCCTGAATGATGCAGGTATCTAGACCCTTTTCAATTAGGGTTCAGATTATAGCATTGAGATAACATTGGTCAGCCTTCGAAGAGATTGGGATGAAGGTGGTATGTGATATGTCCATCCTGGTCTTCCTGAATTTCTCAATAACTTTTCTAATATTGACCATAGTATCCTTCTGGATTGGTTTCAACAGTTAGAAGTGGGGAGCACTAGTCTGCAGTAGTTTTTTCCTCCATAGCTGGTTCCAATCAGTGTTAATTGGCACTGGGGAGGTCTATCCCTAGGCCCCTTTATGTGAGATGCCTCTGGGCTTGGGCTTCTCACCAGTTCTGTTTATCATCTACATCAGGGGTCCCCAACCCCTGGGTTGCAGCCCGCTACTGGGCTGTGGCCTATTTGCAACTGGGCTGTGCAAAGGGCAGTCCGATGCACAGATGCACAGTTCAACTTGTACAGACAGCAGGCCAGTCCACATGCACTCATGTGCACAGCTCCGCTTACACAAGTCGAGCTATGCATGCGTACGCATGTGTGGTACCAACCCACTGCTTGTACAAGTTCAGCTGCACCTGTGTGTGTGTGTGCATGAGCACCGGCCCTGCTTGCAAGGCCCAGTTCCACTCTTCCCCCCACCTCCACCAGGCTACCAAGCCGCAAAGGTTAGGGAACACTGATCTACATGAAACTGCTATGTGAAATCAATCAAAAGAATGGAGGCAGTATCATTAGTATGCAAGATATACTTTATTATATATCTCCACCAAAGGTAGGATTCAGTTACCTTCCCTACCGGTTAGCAAATGTGAGTGTGCACGCACTAGCTTCACTTGCACATGCCACCTCTGCGCATGTGCAGTAGTCACACATTACATTTGGGCAGGTGGGCAGAGCCTCCCACTGTCGCCGCTACTGGTTTGCGTGATCTGGAGAGAACTGGCTGAAATCCACCACTGATCTACACCCAGGCCAAGCAAGTAATGCTGTTGAGGTGCTTGCCCAGTACCTAGTGGCTGTAACTGGTGGGAGACAGGACTGACTGCAATTCAACCCCATCAAGATTAAGTTGTTTTGAGTTTTGGGCACTCTAAGCTTGTTACCTTTGTCTCTTAAAGGGGTAGAATTCCCTCAGAAAAAGTTGGGATGCAACTTGGGGGTCCTCCTAGACTCACAGGTCCTGCTCAATGAGCAGGTGGCAGCTGTGGTCAGGAGGTTTTTGGCATAAGTTCATCTTATGTGCCAATTGTATCCATTGCTGCACCAGGAGGTCTTGTTCACAGTCACTCCTGTCTTAGTTACTTCTCAACTGGATTATATAACATGTTCTTCATGGAACTACCCTTCAAGACCATGTAAAAGCTTCCAGTAGTCCAGCATGTAGCAGAGAGTACCGTCACTCCCTTTTAGTCCAATCTATCATACAGCAAGGAAGAAACGAGGGAAAACCCCATGTAAACTGGAGTAAAAGTAGAACATAAAACAATATATACTGTAAGAATGTTACTTTCCATTAGAGTATTGAGAAGGAGGCAGTTCTGTTATGGGATCACCTCAAACATCTGTAAACACCACTTAAAATCCTTTCTAGAGTCCTTCAATGACAGCACCTTTATACTGGATCTGATTTGTCCATCACTAACAGTGGCTTTCTGGGTGGACCCTGTCTAGACATTAACATAATGCAGTAAACATAGAACACGGAATGGCCTGTGAGCTATTATAATCAGCATTAACAAGTGGCTTAATGAGGTGTCCACCCATCTAAGCCTTTTAGGGATAATTAATTTTCTTTTGTGTTGCTCCAATTCCTGTCAACTTTAATCTGGACAGAACAGAAAGGACAGGTCCATACTAGCCAGGGGACGCTATTGATCAGGTGGCTGTTTATTAGGCTTAACTCCCACAAGATCAGCAATCTTGGAGGAGAGGGGGGCAGGAAGATGAGGGCATGCATTTAGGTTGGAGGGTCAACAGTGTTGCCATGGGACACAACTGACTTCCAGCTGCACAGTTGGGACTTCTATCAATGCTGCATATTTACTGAATGTTTTGTAGTAAAACTTCAAAACATACAATACAATGTAAATTTTAACATATTTGAATCTTGGGAATGTTTGCTATAGGGTTGTGGCTAATCTTTTGGGAATAATTCCTAGGTTCTTATAATAAGATTTGTTTCAGTAATATCTCCAATAACTGTTGAAATCGATTCTATGCTTATATTCAGTAGAGGCTCAGTATTCACTGAGGATCGAAACCTGGAGAAGTAGAACTGGATACCTGCTATAGAAGCAACTACTAAAGGCATAGTAGATGTCAGCATGTCTCCCTCTTCCCCTTACACCCTGTGAGCACAGCCTGTTGTCTTTGTGTATATAGAGATCAGATTGCCTTTGACAGTAACATTGGTTTGGGTTTCACGATTTCCAAGAGGCCTCTAAAGGGACTCTGTGTAAGGAAGTCATTAATATCAGGGAGCAAAGAGGCTGGTTTAAAAAAGCACAAGAACAAATTAACCAGTGGTTAGAGTTCAGAATAGTATTGCAGAAACCTGAATTCATGATATTATTTGCTCTTAAAGATATCTCACAAGGGTTCTCAAGTCTTGTGAAGATTCAAAGTCAGATACATGAAGCAAATGATGAATAATGCCTTACAACCCAACCCCACCCCACCCAGGATAGGTGTAGCTGGTAAATTATGTAACTGGTAAACTATGGAGGATATCCTGGGACTTCCCCAATATTTTATAGCCTAATAACAGCTATAGTCAATAATCAGTTTAAATAGTTGAAAGCTCCACCTTATTTACACTAAATAGCATTTCAATAACCGTCATCTGATTTAAAGTATGAATGAATTAATGTACGTTAAAGGAGGGAGGTAGAACATTTGGCTGAGCTGAATACCTCTTGTTATAGGTTTTGTGCTACAAAGGCAGTAATAGATAACGTGTAACTACCAAATTTCTTTTTGAGTCCCCCAAGCCCTACAAAAACATGCTGCTAAAATTTGGCTGCAAGCAGCCCAGTTGAGAATGGCTGAAAATCCCAACCAAATATTATTATATAATTGGTCCTGCCCTCTTGGCCATTAGAACAGGGGAGATGGAATTGCACAAACTGACTATAAAAGGAAGAGAGTTGTTCTCGATAAAGGGGTCCAAGGCTGCTTTAGTTTTCAACTGAAGCTAAACATTGTTCCGTCAGGTTCATTTAAATCTGTCATCACAGGTGCGCCAAGGACAGGATTTCAAGAGCAACACTGCTGCATGAAAAGGAATAATGCACTTCTTTGTAATGAATAAAAGGCTCTGTTAAAAAGAAGTAAGAGCCAGTTTGCTCTAGAGGTTAAAGCATCAGGCTGGAAACTGGGAAGCCATGAGTCCTAGTCCTGCCTTAGGCACAAAGTCAGCTGGATGACCTTGGGCCAATCATTTTCTCTTAGCCCTAGGAAGCATGCAATGGCAAACCACTTCTGAAAAACCTTGCCAAGAAAACTCAGGGACTTGTTCAGGCAGTCTTCGAGAATTTGACATGATTTAATGGAAGAATAGGAATGGTAGGGAATATATTGCTAAACACTCAAACAGGTATGGCACCTGCATTTCAAGAACAAACAGTACGAAGGAACCAAAGAAAGGGTTGGGCAGTTGAGAAATTGAACTTTTCATGTGGAGGCTTATGCTTCTATGCAGAGAAAGTAGAATGACTTAATTTTTATTCACTGCATGTAACTCAATTCTCATGACAATTCTCTAAAATGATAGTAAGGACGCTGTAGCTGGCAATAAATAAAATGAGGTTAAGGATTCATGCAATTACTTCCGTTCCTCCTCCCCACTTCAGCTCATTTACACTGCAATGTCTCTTGCCCAGTAAGTCATAGCTGACTATGAGAAACCAAAGGTTCCATATGCAATCTGCAAACTTCAAAAATCTGGTGCAGCTTTTAACCCATATAAACAACTTTTCAAAACCAAGCAGACTATATATTTATAGATTATATAATTATAATTGATTAATCTTAATATGCTAAAATTTACACATACAGACACTTACATATTCAGGGTACATAACTGATAGCTCACATTGATATTTGTGATGTAATTTTATATTGTATTCCAGCAATGCAGCCTTCTTGTCAAGCTAACTGAGTTTTGAATGAAGTGTCATTATTGGATAATTACGCAAGGATTCATTAAATATGCTAACCAGACGCATTCATAAACTCTGCCCTTTGGTAAGTAGGTTCATGTGATGTCGCAATGCATACACAGAAGGGGAGGAGTTTGCAATGGTGTAACATTGCTTCCCTTTTTTAATCTTTTGTCCCCCTCTACAGATGCTTATAATATCTTTTGCAACTCCGAAAATGTCCCAGGATTATGCCACTGCAAATTATTGCACTCATTTGGTCACTTATTTATTATTTATGCAATTTTATATTGCCCCGATCAATTGATATTAAAACATAAAATAATGATCCACAGTAAAAAATCTAATCCTCAGATCAATATAAATAGCTGGAAATAGCTGCCCATTCATCATCAGTTCAGGGAAAAAAGTGATCACTCAAAAAGGAGAGTTTTCAATTTGGGCTTTTTTAAAAACAACAAAGTTGGGGCAACCATCGAGAAGGCCTGACTTGTGGTTTGCGTTCTCTTTATCTGTCATAATCACAAGAAGTTGACTATTTAAGATTTAAAGTAGGAATATTAAGCTTGTTAAACACTTTGCTGTTGTTCTTACCATCTAATATGCTGTTTGGTTGCAGAATCTGCTGGTTTTGCACTGAAGTTAACTAGTGAAGCTTATGAAGGCATGTTGCAAGGCTGAGTTTTTTCAGCCTGCTAATTTGGGCTGAGAGGGAGTAAATGGCACGAGAACACACAACTCATTTTTTTGTGCCTAAGGGAAGATTATAACTAGATCTCCTTGTTCCTAGGTCAGCACATTAACCAGCAGACCACCCTGGCTCTATCTTGTTGGAAGACTTAATGTGCCTAATTTGGGCAAAAAAAAACACCCTTCAATAGCCCATATTCTCAAAAATTGGCTTAAAAATTGGCTATCCACATATGATGTCATCGGTTACGACTCTGCAGCCCTGGGGGAGGGGGCAAGAAACAATTGAGGCCAAGGCAACATTTATCAATTTCAGTCAGCTGTGGTATTTTTTTGCAGGGTCCAACGTTTCTGGTTTCCAAAATAGCAGTTGCATACACTTTACACTCAGCCTTTACAGGATGCTGATACAAATAATTCTTTAACAGCATCTGAATATCTCTGTATTTTAGTCTCAAATTGGGATTTGTACAGATTGATATACAGCTGCTATTAGATCTCAAAAAGAACAATACTAAGTCTTAAACACAATGAGGGAAATTATTTAACATTATCAATTTCGGATTCTAAAGTGGATTTTATACAATATAGATCTTTCAATTAGTTGAAGGCAAATATCCTGGGGGTAGACAATATGTTCCCACATAGGATCCAATTTATATCTCTCCCCACCCCCCAGCATGCAGAGGCAGCATCACCCAAATATGGTGGCAAAATAACCAATTACTGACTGTATAATGCCTCCTCATAAAAGTAGAAATGGAAGGTCTCCAACCCATTCCCAAATTGCATTGCTGTAATTCAGCAGCAAATCAACATGCTGAACCTTTGTAAACTTTTCAGTTTACAAACTGAATTTTTAAAACTTCAGAGTTGTTGTTTTGTTTACTAGCACTTTTAGTACATAGCAGTACAATCAATCTTTTTTTAGATCCTGTAACTGGAAGCATTCCTAAGGAATTCTTACTATTTTCACAGCATTAAATTAACAAAGGATCAAAATGTGGAATTCCACAGCCATAGATAGCCTCCTACTTACATGAATAATTTTTACTCTTATGCCTGAAAATAAATGTATTTGCACACTAGAGTGAATTTGGACATCTTTTCTGCTATTGGGGATGGGGAAAAGAATTTGTTAGGTTTGTATTTTGATATTAAATGATGTAGTTTGTGCTTCTAAAACTAATAAAAAAAATATTCTTTGGTATTTATACTTCTTCAATTGATGTGATTTCATTCTTTGATTAAAAAGTATTTTAATCAAAAGGCTCAGATTATGAACAATTGTCTACCAAAATTAAACAAAGTATGGAATAAGGCATTTTTGTGTATATAAAAATGAATACAAAATGACTTAGGCATGTTCATGGACACTAATACATGTAAAGAGCTAAACAATTGAGTTAATTTTACCTGAGGCAATGTGCATATTAAAAAATGCATATTTTTAAATAATCATAAACTGAACAGGGCTAATTTTTCTTTTTATGTGGATATAGTGATAAAATAAGCAACGGAAAGACCAAGCTGAGGAACGCCCAACATATTTTCTTAATTTGGAAAAGGGAATCTGATACTACTTGACTGGAAATAATTTCTATTGTGGATATAGTGTTAAGTGTATTCTGATACCTTGGAAGCTAGCAAGCACCAACAAAGACTGCTTGGTAATTTTTACTTGTGGCCCTGAAAATTACTTCTGATTAAAATGAAGTTCTGGCTCATGGCCAGACCAAAAGGCATTAGTCTTGAGGAAATGCACTTCAGCTCCAGACAGGGATGTGGTTGTATATCTACTGCCTGATATCAGGCCCGGAAGCAATTCTGATGTTCCTTCTTATTGCTTAATTCCAGCCCTGTTTTGAATCCAATACCTTATTGTCATGACGACAAATCACTCCTGTAAACAATTTGCTGGCATGGTCCATAAAGAATTGTCCTCAGCTGGATGGGGCAGTGAGAAAGCTGTCTCCATGGCAACCTTAGTTCTAAGAAATAAGAAGCGACCCCTTCACACTGTATTAATAGGGGCACACAAATAACTATAGTAATCAGTTCAAATTTGCCTCTTTTTTTTTTTTACTACATGCGCTCCTATTCTTAAAACAACAACAAAGATCTACATGGTTTCTTTTCATAATGTTGTCACAGAAACTCCCTCCCCTCCTCCACATACACTGGTCAAAGAGCCAAGGAAATAGTACTGTAAGGCACGATAATTGAAGGAATTGAAGGAATTGTTAGATATTTGTCATTTATCTTTGATTCCTTATTTTCAGACTTGCCCCAAACTTTGGGCTACCTCAACAACCATCAGTTTTGCTAATTATTTCCTAAATGAATATTATTTCCATGATAGCCCATACTTATTCGTTTCATCTTAGGCAAACAATGTGGACGTACAATAGGAAGCTATAACTAATCAGAATATTCTGCAATTTTCCGATTAAAAAAAAACACCTCTTGAATACATCAATGTAGCTGAAAGCATGTTATAAACATGCCAATTAATTTTAAAACAGTATTTTTTTTTCTGATTGTCTAGAACTGAAACTTCATGGCAATTCTCTATCTTTAATTTCTCCCGTGGTACTTTCATTATGAATAAATGAACTATCTAGATTACGTCATTAGAACAGCTGTCTTTTTGATGACTGATAATTTGCACTGGTCATAATCTTAACTTTGGAAAATGATAAAATAATATAATATTACATTATTCTGCCTCTTGATAACTGCAATTAGCTATCTTTTGAAAGCATTAAATCCAAGTCACCTAACGCATCTGCGTAATTTTTATCTTTTTCAATTGCCAGCATTGTTATTTAATCAACTGTTTATTTGTTGTTGTTTTTATTCATCTACTTTCCTAATTAACACTGCCTAACTAAGAGTATAGAAAGAACTGGTCTGTTTGGAGAAACTGGAACTTTTAGATTTTTAAAATGCTCCCTTTGCTTAATTTCATTCCATTTTTGGTTATTTTATGTACCGGTATATATTTGTAGTAAGACTATGTAATATGACGTGCTGCCTCTATAAGACAGATATTTAATCACATAGTTTTGACCTGTAAATCTTAGCAGTAGCAGATTATTAAAATGCTTGGCCCTCTGCAGTGGGCAATGTATCAGAAAACTACCCTTACTCTTAAATAACAAGATTTCGTTCAACTGTCTAACTCACTATCTCTTCTACAAGGAACTCAATCAGCATACACAATATTCTTTGTTTTGATCTACCACTGCATCTACAAAACCACCTAAAAATGTATAACTCAAACAAAGCTATAATTTAATCTCAATTATTAAAATTATAGTTTAGTCTAATTTTCTCTCTTCATGCTAACTGGGTTTTCAGCTTGTCCCTAAATACTGAGTAAGAATTGCCCCATTTAGCTTGCTAGATATGGGGGAGGGGGAAGGCAACAGATTCCCCCAAGAGACTAAAAAAGATTGATCCATGGTTTGATAAGATCCAACAGTGGCAGTTGACACTTGTTTTTAAGAGATTTAGAATTAGCATACCATGGCACATGCACAATGGGTTTGTCTGTACAATAAATACAAAGTAGACTTACAAAACTTATCTCCCCAAACTGCAAAAACTATCTGTCACAAATGTTCAGCCATGACGTAATTTCTCAACCCTAACAAATATAGCATGTAGATACAACATTGTGGTTCCCGCAGGGGACTGTCTGGGTCTCAGGAGTCAGACTTGTTGGGTCAATCATAGTCAAGTCTTCTCATTAGTTCTCAAGAGAAGAGAAAATATATCCTTTTAATCAACATACTAATTTCCCTCCTGACTTCAGCAAATGGGAACCGAGCAAGGCTACTTAGCAGTTACTAATAAGATATATTTCCGAGAGCTTTGATGGCCAAGAAGAGCCTCAACTAGCTAAGTTCAGTTTTTGAAGAAAGTGAGAATCAGACTTTAACATCCATGCTCTGAAGAACTTCAAACAAGCTTAACAACCACCCAGAGCTAAAGAGGAAAACTACATAGAACATATCACTTGGGAAAAAGTACACTACAGTATCTCAAAGTTACAGATGGCAAGTTATTTCCTTGAAACTCCAGTTCAAAGGACCAGACTTTGATCCATTATGTGCTGCTTTTTATTTGTCTGAGACCTGATTGCTGCCAGTCAGAGTATACAGCAGCTTGTTAGATGGACGCATAGTCTGAGATCTATAATAAAGGTGTTTTTATTTTCGTGTATATGCCAAGATCGGCAATCTAGTACCAGCCTCTGGGGTTTGTTCAATTAAGCCTTGCCACCATAGACAGTGGCAAAAAAAAATTATAGACCGTAACTCCGAATAGAATAACTTTTTCTGTGGATAGAATGCCTTTTCTTTCCTCATTTCTGGAATTCAGAATAACTTTCAGATGACGGGGTACTGACCCAAAAAAATTTCTTTACGTTAAATGGTAATGCTTCCCCTCGCTACCAGCTCCTGTATAAAATCTGAACTCGAACTTCAGACTTGCATTATGCTGTATTGATGTGAGTTTTTAAACAAATGAAATGTGTTTCCGCCTCATGTGGGAGGAGGGAGCATTTCCTGAAATTCATTTTAATTCTAGCTTCAAAGATCAGTTCATAAAATGAGGCTCAACTAAATTCTACCCATTTATCAGAAAGGGATCTCACAATACCTGGTCATCCACTTTGTGAGCAATGAGTGTGGCTCCTTCTTCCAGCTCTGCCATGCTGATTGGCCGAATGCGAAGTGCCACCTAAAATACAAGAAGGTGGATGAGTGATGAGGTATCTCGCAATTCATGAAATAGCCAAAGAACAACAGAGAGAAAAATGAGCACCTGCATGGAAGTCCTCAGTCTCCGTGCCCTGGCCATCCAAGGCCCAAAGTGTAAGCAGAGTTTCTTCAATTCCCAAGTTCTTCCCTGCCCAGTGTGCCTCACCTGAGTCCGTCTATCACTACAGAGAGAAAATCATCGGTGTCTCTCTGAGGCCCTGGCAGGTAGCCGCAAACAGACAATGAGAGGCTTTTTCCTTGGGAGGAAAGGAAACACCACCTGGACAGCAGCATTTCTGGAACAACATATCCAGCTACAGCCACGTCAGCCTATAAGATTCATCCCATTCAATCTGTAAAGCCTCCAGAGATTTAGTGACTTCAGTTCACTGTTTCTCATATAGACAACAAAGGGGTGAACACCAAAGCACAACCCCCTCGTCTTATCAGCAGGGCTTTATCTGTTATCCTGAGATGAATTTTAATGCATCTTGCCATCTGTTCCTCATGCCGTTTGAGTAGAAACCAGGCTGTCCATCATCCAAAATTCGCTGAACCACAACTATTAATTTCGCTCACCACTGGCAATTCTAAAATATCTGTTCAGAGTTGTTCAAAAATTGCAATGGGGGGGGGGCACACAGTTTCCCTGCTCCAAACCTAGAAAGTACATCTCATGGCATTGTTAATTTCACAGACAATTAAACTATTTCTTGTGAAGCTAGGCAAAATTTCTATGATGGTTCATTTTCCAAAAAAGATTTCTTCCTTGTATAAATACCTTGGCAGCTCTGAAAGGATTCTTTAAGGAGTCTTATTTCACTTTTGAAATCTATTTCATACACTTTTATCCACACACACACACCACAGCAGTCCCAAAGGTGCTTTTTCAAGAGGCAACTGGACTTTCTGGTTTTTCTTTGAAGACGTTTCGCTTCTCATCCAAGAAGCTTCTTCAGCTCTTCTGAAGCTTCTTGAATGAGAAGCGAAACATCTTCAAAGAAAACCAGAAAGTCCAGTTGCCTCTTGAAAAAGCACCTTTGGGACAACCATGACCTGGATGACTGAGAATCTCCATAGACATCCCCCATCATAGCACTGAGGACAAAAGTAATCACTTCCAATGCTCCAGTACAATAGCATAGCACTTAGACTTATATACTACTTCACAGTGCTTTACAACCCTCTATAAGTTTACAGTGTCAACATATTGCCCCAAACCATCTGGATCCTCATCTTACCGATCTCAGAAGGGTGGAAGGAAGGATACAATAGATTTGTATTCCAATGCAATATATTTTCAAAATAGCTTTACAAATGTTGTCCTTGAACTGAATGTTTAATTGCACATTAATGTTTAATATTTACATACAACTGAATGATTTAAATTATGAAACACAGCTTATAAACCATGTTTGAAAAAGCTATACACATCCTCAGCAAGAGATAGCTATTTCCAATTTATACTTTTTTTTTTTAACTCTAGTGAGCAATCAAGGCTAACTACACATCCTTTCCATTCATATTTCTACTGGATTCTGCTGCCTCCTACAACGGCTTTATTTTACAGTGGAAGCTCCAGGGAGTGGAAATCTCTTTTACTTTTCTTCATATTGCTCAACTATATGTACTAAAAATGCAAAACATAATAAACTGTATAAGACAGCAACACTGAATCTGATCAGGAAAGCACTTTCTTATCTTAGCATCAATTTATAAAGATAAAATTGTACAATTAACATCGTGCTTATAATATACATTCCATGAACACAGAATTATGATCAGAAAACACCCACTATTTTTGAAAGGCCCAGCTAGGGAAACTTTAAAACAAAGAAGCTAAGTGTCACTGACTCCCATTTCCTTTGGCACTAATGACAGAGAGCATTGATTAGCCATACAAATCCAAACAACTGTATCTAGGTAACAAAAAATCATAATATGGAGAAAATGTGAGTATTGTTCTCTTGAGCTGGACATTATTTGCAGTGCAGTTTGACCACTTCACTCTACGGCATAAGATTTAATGGAATTTTATGTATATTGCTATTTCAATTTATGGGACAGACTACGTTGATGGAAACAGGTAAGGCCAGATCCCTCTTGAGATGAGACGGGTCTCTTAAATCCAGAAGACAGCCTTACAACCATTCCTCTCATATTTCGTGTACTTATTAAGGAACAAATCAAATAATTTCATTCTGCTGCATTTGGTTGTTTCTTCTTGCCACTAGAATGGAAGAAAACCGTTTTAATAAAAACCCTATTAAATGTTCCTCTCCAATATCTATTAGTTAGTTCCGCAAGGGCTTTGCACCCTCTCTTTCTCAAGCTGCACCAACTTCTTGCTTTTATTGATGATACTGGCTGAGAATCCTGGGAATTTAAGAGTCCGACCCTTTTGGGTCTCACCCTCCAGGGCCCCTAGCTTTTTGCCCTGGTTCTTTTGACTGCCCGAAAGAGGCGAGGAAGTCACTTCCACTCACCGTGAGCTGCTGATCCTTGGACTCTCTGGTCTCCTTCATGATGGTAACTTAAGTGGCCCAGGCAAGGCAGGCTCGGGCAAGCGAAGCTACACCACGTGTGGATCCCTCGCGCACTGCCAGATTCTCCGGACTCCTGGATGTCGTCGGGCACACACGGGGGTTCTGCTCTGAGCTAGATTAAATCTCCCCGCGAAACTAATGACAGGTGTTTGGGCGCCGCCATTCAACGGGTACTGGAGTCCGCCCACCCACCTACCCAATTACACCACCCTCCCTTTGGAGAGACAGCTGGCAAGCGGGCGCCCGGGCTGGGTCTCCCCTCGGAGAGTTCTGCCGCTGCCGCCCTCCATCTGGGACCGGTGTGCAGGGAATCTGCCGGTGGCCGGCCGCCGCCTCTCCTCGCCTGCCTCCTGGTGTTTCGAGTCCCCTGGAGATCTTTCCAAACTGTACACAACAACCGGGTGCGCGGGAGACTTCCTCCGGCTGATTCGGTGGCTCACCATTGGCTGAGTTGGAGTTTGAGCGGCTCTCCGTCGCTCTCTGCCGGCCGGCGTGGAAGGGAAAGCCGAGATCGCCTGGCCGAGCCGGCAAAAGCGCGCCCGGTTTCAGAGGCGCGACTTTTGCAGTGCGGGAACCGGAGGCCGGAAGGTTTGACGGTGCCGTCCATAACATCATTACTCTCTTAGCTTGCGCACGGCGCTGTTATTTCCCCCACAAATCCGGAGGAAGATTCCGGTGAAAGGATGGGATTACGGGGTGGGAGCTCTTTCATTTGTAATTGGCGCGAAAAAGGTGAATGGTTTACAATAGTCCTTCCTTTGTTCATTAAAAATAATTTCATTAGGTATGTTTTTCCTTTGATGCATTGTTTCTCAAACTTTCTTCGGTTGAAGAAACTGAATAAACATTTGGGAATGCAGGGAACATCCAGTGAAGCCAAGAGTCCCCTTTCTAATTTTTTTTTTGGTCTTAAGAGCACGGGAGTTAACACTTTTTGGCAAGTAAAATGATTATGGTGGCATATATGTACACTTCCTCTAATTTAAAGGCTTTTTAAAATAGATTTTGTACCCAAAATGTAATCTAAAATTAAGTTTATATTGTTATTTTGCATTTGAATTATTGTATGTACCTCTTGGCATAACAACAATATCTGTTAGGGCAAACTTTCTGGTCATGAATAGTCTTCAACAAAATGTATTGATTGAAAAGGAGCCGGGGCAAGTGAAATCCTCATTCATTGTATTTCACATTTGTACTTTTTGTAGTGGTTGTGGAATAAGGATGCTATGGAGAAATACTTAAAATAATCACTTGAACACCATATGGTTGATAATAGTTTCACCTGAGAATCCCTGCTCTAGGAGTTTAAGGTACACACCATACACATAAGTCTGATTTTTTCCCTCTGGTTGAGATGGGTCGGACAGAGAGATTTGTATTTAGGCTAAAGTCCCCATAGTTTCCATGGCTGAACCTAGGTCTCCCCATCCTAGTGGAAGTGGTCTAGTGGGAATCCCCTCAATTTATGCTAATTCAGGGAGAAGAAAATTAAAACAAGAAATGGATACATGAGGAAGCAACATGGCAGTCTGACTTAGCATCTGACAGATAAGGGTGGTGTAAGGAGATTTCTGTTCCACCACACAGATGATCACACCTACCATACTAATAATGAGATTGCGTTCAGACACAAAGGTATTCTGTAATGTGGTGTGGACATACAATAGGCACAGTCATATCCATTAGTTGGGCTGATCCTCTTTCAAAGCCAAGCCAAGTCTGGGCACAAGAAACCAGCTGAAAAGATCCAGGCATTCCCACTGGCCAGAATAGTCGTGGAGGGCTATGCGCAGGGTCCAGAGAAAAAGGAAGCTGGCCATTAGGAATTAGGATGGTGCCATCCTTTGGAGGATCATCTGACCTCATGATTGATAGAATGCCCATGAATTATGGCAGATTGCATCCATGGCTAAGGAGGGAAAATGCTAATTTAGCATTGAAACAGTTGAGGACATAACGTTGCTTCAGATATGGGCAGAGGATCAGATGAAGGTAACATCGTAATAAAAAATTTGTTGTAGCAGCATTTTGTGTCATTGGATACAACCGTGGAAAGATATGAGAGCTAGGGTGATATAGTTATCTTTTTGTAGTAGCATAAGTATTAGATCCCTTTTCTTATAAAGGGAGCCTAATCTATTGGCAGTACTTAAAAGACTTGTAGAAATCAGATGTCTGGTAAAACTCACAATTATGAATAGGTGGAGAAAAGGAGGAAAACGAAGAGATGAATAACATCAAAGGGCTAAAGAAGGACATATTTCTACCATTTCTTATGGTCTGTAGAGACTCGACCATGCAGGTCATGGTTGTCCCAAAAGTGCTTTTTCAGGAGGAAACTGGCCTTTCTTGTTTTTTCTTTTGAAGGTATCCCACTTCTCCTCCAAGAAGCTTCTTCAGCTGTGACAGGATAGTGGGGAATGGAAGGATTTATATTCCTTACAGACAGGTGGTCATTTGCATCCTTTTAGAACAGTGGTTCTCAACCTTTATAGTGCTGCGACCCCTTTAATACAATTCCCCACGATATGGCGACCCCAACCGTAAAATTATTTTCGTTCATAGGCCTAAGTAACTATACTTTTGCTAATGTTATAAATCGTAATCATAATGTAAATATCTGATATACAGGATGTATTTTCATTGTTACAAACTGAACATAGCCAAAGCTTTATGTTTAATCACGAAACAATATGTAATTATATTTTGTGCAAAATATATTTCTGCTTATAATTAAATTACAAATAAATGAATTTTTATCTTTATGACTTGCATTTATTTACTTTTCTATTGGGTATTCACCATATTCATGTTGCATACTGATGTGAAAATTTGAAAAGCATGGCGGAGCATGGACAACAATCTTAACTACAGCAAACTACATTGCTACAAAATTGTTGCGACAGTATGTGCAAGCAAGCCAACGTCAGTGCGAAGGTTGAGCTTGTTTCTGTTTCACCAGATCAGGAATTCTCGGGGCAGTGTTTGCAAGAGCACAACGAAGGTCATCTTCTGCATCAAGTCTACTTCTGTATTTAGACTTGATAACTAACAGGCTGGAAAACCCTGTTTCACAAAGATATGTTGTTGGAAATGGAAGAAGAAGGCGCAACACAGTCTCAGACAGAACAGGATTTGACTGCAAAAACTTGATCCAGAATTGTGTAACTGACATTGAAGAGAAATCATTTTTCGCTGCATCGCTATTAACGAGTTCAATAAACTCTTCCTGTGATGTCTCAGGAACATCTTCAACTTTGTGAATGGACTTCTGGCAAGTGCAAATGGGATGTCATGTAGATTTGGAAAGTATGATGAAATTTCATCCGCAAGCACGTGCAAATGTTCTTTCACAGAAATTATCATTGTATTCCGTTTGTTAGGTTCAATGCCATTTTCCTCATAGAAAGCAGATAAGAATAGAATAGAATAGAATTTTTATTGGCCAAGTGTGATTGGACACACAAGGAATTTGTCTTGGTGCATATGCTCTCAGTGTACATAGAAGAAAAGATACGTTCATCAAGGTACAACATTTACAACACAATTGATGGTCAATATATCAATATAAATCATAAGGATTGCCAGCAACAAGTTATAGTCATACAGTCATAAGTGGAAAGAGATTGGTGATGGGAACTATGAGACGATTAATAGTAGTGAATAGTAGATTCAGTAAATAGTAGAATAGTATAGTAGATTCAGTAAATAGTTTGACAGTGTTGATGGAATTATTTGTTTAGCAGAGTGATGGCCTTCGGGAAAAAACTGTTCTTGTGTCTAGTTGTTCTGGTGTGCAGTGCTCTATAGCGTCGTTTTGAGGGTAGGAGTTGAAACAGTTTATGTCCAGGATGCGAGGGGTCTGTAAATATTTTCAGGGCCCTCTTCTTGATTCGTGCAGTATACAGGTCCTCAATGGAAGGCAGGTTGGTAGCAATTATTTTTTCTGCAGTTCTAATTATCCTCTGAAGTCTGTGTCTTTCTTGTTGGGTTGCAGAACCGAACCAGACAGTTATAGAGGTGCAAATGACAGACTCAATAATTCCTCTGTAGAACTGAATCAGCAGCTCCTTGGGTAGTTTGAGCTTACTGAGTTGGCGCAGAAAGAACATTCTTTGTTGTCCTTTTTTAATGATGTTTTTGATGTTAGCTGTCCATTTTAGATCTCGCGATATGATAGAACCTAGAAATTTGAAGGTTTCTACTGTTGATACTGTGTTGTCTAGTATTGTGAGAGGTGGAAGTATGGAAGGGTTTCTCCTAAAGTCTGCCACCATTTCTACGGTTTTGAGTGTGTTCAGTTCCAGATTGTTTTGGTTGCACCACAAGGCTAGTCGTTCGACCTCTCGTCTATATGCGGATTCGTCATTGTCTTGAATGAGACCAATCACTGTTGTGTCATCTGCGAACTTCAGTAGCTTAACAGATGGATCATTGGAGATGCAGTCATTGGTATACAGAGAGAAGAGAAGTGGGGAGAGCACACAGCCTTGGGGGGCCCCTGTGCTAATTGTACAGGTATTTGATGTGATCTTGCTTAGCTTCACCTGCTGCTTCCTGTTTGTTAGGAAGCTTGTGAGGTTGGCAACATGTAAATTTTATTTTTGTCCAATTTTGTTTGCCAAAGCTGAAGTTTCATTTGGAAGGATCGGATCTTTTCAGATAAATCGAGGCATGTTGCATTTGGTCCTTGCAGTGATAAATTTAACTCATTCAAGATGGCAAAGATGTCAACCAGATAGGCTATTTTCTGTAGTTCACTTTCATCGCTATAAAGTGCTTCGAACTATGGTTTTGCTTTCTGATTAAAAAACTGTTTTAGTTCATCACGAAGATCAAAAACACGTTTTAGAACTTTTCCTCTCGACAACCATCTCACTTCAGTGTGAAATAGCAAAACATTGTTGGATGCATCCAACTCATTACAAAGTTTTGAAAACAGTCGACTGTTTAAAGCACTCGCTTTCACAAAATTGACAGAATTAATGACGTTTTTCATTACTTCTTGTAATTCTTGTGGCAGTGTCTTTGTTGCTAATATATGTCGATGAACAGTCGATGAACTCATACAGTGAGTTCCGATGACTTTTGGTGACTCATTCATTGAAATCCAACCAACATCCTAGCATACTTGGAGCACCATCTGTGCAGACACCACAAATATTTTCCCAAGAGATTTTATATTTTTCCAGAAATGAACCAACTTTGTCAAATACATCACATGCTGTAGTAGTCGTTTCAAGAGGTTTGCAAAAGAGAAACTCGTTTTTAAAATCACCATCATTTATATACCTCATGTAAACCAGTAATTGTGAACAATTTGCAACGTTTGTGGATTCATCAAGCTGGATGCTAAATATTGGAAGTGGAGCAGATATCATTTCCTGGATTACATGATCGATAATATCAGCAGACATGTCAGCTATTCTGTGAACAGTGTCATTAGATAAGGAAATTGCACTCAATTTAGTAACAAATTCGGCTCCAATCATAACTCAAACAATGTTTTTGGCCGCTGGCCAAAACTCCTCAGCAATGGTGTGAGGTTTCATAGCTCTGGCGATTCTGAGAGCCACCAAATAAGAAGCTTCAACGGCTGCTATGTTTTGTTTATGGTACTTGCCACCAGAGTCAAGTCTGGCTTTCTTGACTCCATCAGCTTTAAATCTAAAATACTGGGTGTCCTTGGATGCTTGCTATCGGATGCTTGCTATCAAAATGACGTTTCAGTTTGTTCGGCTTCATAGATTCGGCTGATAGAACTTCTTTACAAATAACGCGTTGGGGTTTCTCAATTCCTGCTGTAACTATTGAAGTAAAACCGTACCGTAAAAAACCGTCACTATATTTTCTTTTCTTAACGTTCATTTCCTGGATTACCACTGTGAGCCTTTGTGGATTACTTCTTCTGTTTAGCAGAAATTCCCTGAAAGTGACCACGGGCTTCCCCTGATGTGCTTCTGGAAGATCGCTGATTGATTTCATCGTGGTGATAGGCAGCGATCTCAGCGCGCCTCAGCACGCTGAGGGGAAAAAAGCGGCAAACTGTTTTTTTTTTATTTATCGCGCCTGAAGCCGTATTGGCTAGCGATCTGAATTGCTTGCGATTGCTTTGAGGACGGAGGCATTAAAGCGGAGACTCCTCCCCTATTAAGTTTATCGCGCCTGAAGCCAGATTAGGCTAGCGATTGGGAGTGATTGCAGCTGGCTTGAGAGGGAGACATCAGAGCAAAGATTTCTCTCTTTTTTAATTCATCGCGCCTGAAGCCGAATTCGGCTAGCGATTTGAAGAGCCTGCAGCTGGCTTGTGGAGTCAACCATTGGAGCGCGATTCTTCGACTCGCAAGTGTACTTCCCATATTTCTTAGGCGACCCCTGGCAAATCGTCATTCGACCCCCAACAGGGTCGCGACCCTCAGGTTGAGAACCGCTGTTTTAGAAGGTTGTTGAAGTACTTGGAGGTTTATCTGTGTCCTCAGGGTCACCTGAGTAGTGCTCCTAGTTCCTGTAGTCTGCAATTTTTCTTCAACATTCTCTTCAAAATAAAAAATAAGGAAGTCCAGTTGCCTCCTGAAAAAGCACCTTTGGGACTACCATTTCTTAACTTTGAATAGAGTTATCAATTTTTTCCAATCGTAGAAAGTCTGGTGCCTTTTAGAATTGAATGTCAACAAATATTACTTTCTTGTTCATTATTATCTCTATTTAGGCCCTTGCTTGGTGACTATATGTGCTTATTTTAAAAGTATAAGAGCTTTGTCATTGTAAAACATGCATATAGGTATATGAAATAAACCTGGAGCATGAAGGGCACAAGGATATTGATATGATCAACTAGCAAATGAGTTAGTTCAGAATGGAGAAATTGATACTCTAAAGTAGAACTTTCCAAACAGTGATGCCAATATTTTGTTTATTTTTAGAAGAAAATTGAGGGAACTCTGATCACTGTAACAGTATCAATCAATGCCAAAGTATCTTTTAGCTTTCCTACTACCAACCAATGAAAGAGTCCCATGGCTTGAGTTGACTTGGCTAATTAGCAGTTTGTTGTTGGCCTGAATTTGTCTATGTTTTTTTTTCTGCACCACCATTGGCCTGTTAAGGCAATCTCCTTCAATCTGCTGTCCCCCAGAAATGTGGAACTTATAATACTATGCTGGCAGGGAATGTTGGGAGCAGAATTTCAAGAAGTTATACCACACTGGGGAAGTTAGCCTGAATGTTTTATAGTGGGGCCACAGATGCCTTTCTGAAGCATTTGATGATAGTCAGAATCTTCCACAATGAAATATCCTTACATATAAAGCAGAGGCCAGCAATTCAATATATTGCCAAAGCCAATAGTGCCCATGGCATTTCTAGATAGTTTGGTGCTCACTGGAGCTAACTAATCAAGCATATACTTGAGCTTTTTACAATTTCACTCCAATGTCCATGAATGTTTAGGTGAAATTGGGCTGCGGTGTGGCTCAGGCTGTAAGAAGCCTGTTATTAAAACACAGCTGCCTGCAATTACTGCAGGTTCTAGTCCCACCAGGTCCAAGGTTGACTCAGCCTTCCATCCTTTATAAGGTAGGTAAAATGAGGACCCAGATTGTTGGGGGGGCAATAAGTTGACTCTGTATATAAATATACAAATAGAATGAGACTATTGCCTTACACACTGTAAGCCGCCCTGAGTCTTCGGAGAAGGGCGGGATATAAATGTAAATAAAAATTAAAAAAAAATTATCCAGGGCAAATGATGTAACGATAAGATACGCCAGTGAAATAAGCATAGAGCAAGGGGGGGTGTATCTTTCAGGTTTCACACTGCTGGGTAGGGCAACTGGAAATTGTAGTTCATTCAGAGACTCACAGGTTTCCCTACGTTCAGTTACTTGCTTGATAGGTTGAATGGTTATCACCACAATGCCTCCACTGAGGGATTTTGCACAGTGTTAAATTACCATTATCATTACTCCTAGGCAAAGTGCTGGTTGGGTGTGGTTCCCCTCCCAGTATATTTTATGGGTGGTAGAGTGAGGGATGCCGTCTGTTCAAACATTACCTTGTCCTTTGAGAAAAGGGTGTTTTCCAGGGATGAAATCTACTTACCTTCCCCTACCGGTTCGGAAGTGCACCTATCCAATCCGGGAGCATTTCACCCCTGGTGTTTTCCTGTCATTCTGGAAACAATAAATATAAAAGTACAGACTGCCCAGATGCTTTAATATGGTAATGGTGGTGGGAAACTTAAAAAAATGCAGAGTGTAGGAAAAGATACTGTCTCTCCCCAAGTACTGTTGATACTGTGATAGATAGTCCTGTGAATGGGTATGTAATGAATTAGCACATTGGGAAAAAGAGAAGATAACTACTGTCTCCCCAGCTTCTCATTTTCTGTGGTCAAAACAAAAAGAAATTTTACCCCTTCTTCTTGGAAAAAAAAGGGTCTGTAATGCTGAAAAGAAAACCTATCTACTGGGAACCATAATAATCTACCAGGACATTACATGTCAATCTTTCAGGGTAACATTTATAAAGCAACAGATGGGCACGGTATAGATTGCCAAGCTACTCCTCTCCCCATTCCTCCTGTCATTCAATCCTAGACAAAAGTAGAGATTACCTTTCTCTACTTCTCATTTTTCTGAAACTGTGCTCTCTTTAAAGAAGTTTAAATACAGTAATAATTAATGCAAAGAGAATAATACAAAAATAATAACTAATACAAACATTTTTCTAACATGGGGAGACAGATTCACCAGCTCCACATTGCCAACTAGCAGAATCCAAAATAAATTTAGGCAGCTCAGGGTGGGGATATGGGCAACTAGCAGCCATTTTTGCTTTCAAAAGCTGTTATTCCACCTGTTGAGAGTATCAGCTCTGGAAAGAATAATATGATGTACAATCGGTGGGAATCAGTAAGGGACAAATCAAATTCAAAACATGGCTTGCAGTTAGTTTAGAGCAGGGGTCTGCAAACTTGGCTCTGTTAAGACTTGTGGACTTTAACTCCCAGAGTTCCTCAATCAGCTTTGCTGGCTGAGGAACTCTGGGAGTTGAAGTCCACAAGTCTTAAAAGAGCCAAGTTTGCAGACCCTTGGTTTAGAGGAACCGCAGACTTCCAGTTTTGATGTGATAATAAATTACAGTTTGCCACAAACCAAGAAGTACATAATGAAGCAGAGATAAGGGGAAGCATTAGTCATTTAGGGCCAAGTAATCTATGACGAGACATGGTGTCAGGGGACATGGTGGCTCAGGGACTAGGACTTTTGTCGATCGAAAGGTCGGCAGCTCAGGGAGTTGAATCCCTAGTGCTGCCATGTAATGGGATGAGCTCCCGTTACTTGTCCCAGCTTCTGCCAACCTAGCAGTTTCAAAAGCACCTAAAAATGCAAGTAGAAAAAATAGGGACCACCTTGGTGGGAAGGTAACAGTGTTCCGTGCGCCTTTGGCATTTAGTCATGCCGGCCACATGACCATGGAGACGTCTTCGGACAGCGCTGGCTCTTTGGCTTTGAAATGGAGATGAGCACCGCCCCCTAGAGTCGGCAGCAACTAGCACGTATGCGCAAGGGGAACCTTTACCTTTACCTTAATCTATGATGTGGTTTATGTATTACTCTAAACCAGGGGTGTCCAAACTTGGTCCCTTTAAGACTTTTGGACTTCAACTCCCAGAGTCCCTCAGCCAGCAAAGCTGGCTGAGGAACTCTGGGAGTTGAAGTCCAAAAGTCTTAAAGGGACCAAGTTTGGACACCCCTGCTCTAAACCAATTATGAGATTTGTATAGTTTTACGGTAACTGAGTATCTCGTGTGAGTGCAACGCTATGGCTTTTAAGCCATGATTTATGGCCTCTTTGCTTTAGTGAATAGAAGGTCTGCTAGACCAATTGTAATCACATTGCTGACTCATATTCAGATTGCTCTTTTCTCCCATCCCATCCCAACTCAGAAGTGCTAGCTTATTTTCCTATTTTGTTTGTGTATGAATTTGGACTTCATGGGGTGTAGATTCATGTGGATGCTTTCTGATCAATTGACTAATTTCAGCTTGTTTTTATTTTTTGTCCCTTTCAGATTGAGAATTACAATGTGTTTCCCTGGTAGAGACATTTAAAGCTAAGTTTGCTGGTTCCCATTAAGAGTAAATGGAGGAGAAAAGAGTTACATGTTATTACTTTTATTGAGTGAACATTTTATGTAGAAAAAAATAACAAGAGAGAAAGTGAAGCACCAAAGGAAATGAAAACTTCATACAGGTAAGACAACATTCATTCCTCATCTTCCTTTTCATCCTATGAGGGGAAAAAAATAATTATTTCCCCCCCAAATTTTTACTAATCATAATGACCTATCAAAAGGAATTACCATGTTTTGAGTTCTAGATTAGTCATGAACTTTTCTGAATTTTCCATCATGAAAAAACTCACCATGAAAAGAAAATTAGAAAATGTTTTTATCATCTTTTAAGTGAGAGTTTCCAAATAAAATTGTTTTAAAATGTGAGCAGCAATATGCTGAAAAATGAAATACCTGTAGCCTTAGATAATACTATCTTTGATGTTGTATAGATGGATCCACCTGACTTAGCTGAATGTGCCGCTCACACTTGAATGACCATTGGGGCTGTATTAATAGGCAGAATGGAAACAATACTAAGTATAGGTAATCCTTGATTTACAACTATTCATTTAGTAACTGTTTGACGTTACAACGGCACCGAAAAACGTGACTTATGAATGTTTTTCGCATGACTGTTGCAACATCCCCATGGTCACATGATCAAAATTCAGGTGCTTGTAACTGGCATGTATTCATGATAGTTGTGCTGTCCCAGGTTCATATGATCACCATTTGTAACTTTCCCAACTGGCTTTGAACGAGCAAGGTCAATGGGGAAAATTAGATTCACTTAATAACCAAACGAGTCACTTACCAACTACAGTGTTTCAATTGTGTCAAGAAAGATTGTAAAATGGGGCAAAACTCACTTAACAACTGTCTTGCCGAGCAACACAATTAAGCCCAACTGATACAAATCTGTATCCTAATTAGAATGATACATAGTATGTTGATTCTACTTGAAGTAGTTTTTATTATTTGGTTAGTCAGCCTATCTTCTAAAATTATGTAGTTATTTTATGTAGTTATTTTTTTTAGAAAGAGCCACAGCTTAATCATACTCCATTTTGTATCAAGGCTGCAGCTGTGGAGGTGGTCAATAGTATTAAGTATCTGGGGGTCTAGATAACTAACAACCTGACTTGGTCTCTTCATACGTTATCTTTAGTGAAGCATGCAAACCAGCTTTAGCATTTCCTGTGTCAGATGAGGAGAACAAATCTTTCTCCTCCTGTTTTGGCCACTTTTTACAGACACATGACTGAGAACATTTTAACAAACTGCATCACTGTTTGGTTTGGTGGCAGCAGTGCCTCAGATAGAAAGTCCATACAGAGAGTGGTAAGGACAGCTGAGAAGATTATAGGAAGCTCACTTCCTGTTGTTCAGGATATAAGTGTATGTGCTCAGAGCTCAAAGCTTTGTTAGAGACCCCACATACCCACTTTTCACTTCACAGTTTGCTTCCCCAGAGGGAAGAGGGTGTGACCCCACACACTCACTTTTCTCTGGGAAGAGGTTTCAAACTATTTCTAGCAGGACTATTAGATTCTGTAACAGTTTGTTCCCTATGCCATCAGTCTTGTAAATTCGCAGGTTTCTTTTTTTTTTTACAATGCCTATGTATACATTCGAACTAGTCTGTGACATTCTCTGTGTCATATATGTATGTATATGTGGGTATATGCATAATGGTTATCCTTTGAGAGCTGAATGCAAGGAAATTTCATTTTAAGATATGCTCATTAGTATACATTTAAAGTAACAATAAAGTATTCTATTCTATTCTATTCTATTCTATTCTATTCTATTCTTTCTATTCTATTCTATTCTATTCTATTTTCATTCTGGAGATTTGAAACATCATGAACAGAATCTATAATCTGCCTCAAAATTGTCCCCTTCAGAAGTTTTGGAGTGATCTCCAGCAAAGGTTCTCAGTTATTGGAAGACTGATTCGTCACAAAATGTGGAAAAGGTTACCAACCTTAGGAAGAATTACTTCATTGTCATCGTCTTCAAACTCCCGCTCCTAAAACATAAAGAACTTTCAATACATGAAGTAACATGAAACTGATCCATATATCATTCTTCATATACTGCACTTTGTTACCTCTGAGCTCCCTGGAACCTCACTGCCTACAGGAGTACCTTCATCCACATGAACTTGCTCAAATTTTAAGACTTCAGTTCCTCCTGTTTTGATCCCCAGTTAAATCAGATCTGTTTGGTGAGATCTAAAGAACACATTAGCCAGATTGCAGAACTAATTCTCTGGGAAATCCAGCCAATCCATTATTCGGTGCTTTTAAGCAGGCATAGATTTAAATAAAACTCCAAAAGATGCCAAGCATGAAGAAATGAACAAAGAAATAATTGAATATAAAGTATTTCCAGTTTTGCTGAGAGATGAAGTTTTAGCTGATACATATTGATGCTTTTTATAAACTTTATAAATCCTTTGACACTGAGGGACCATCTTTTCTCATATGAACAGTTGCCAAAATCATCACTGTAAGCCATTCATGTTTGCAGCACAGGAGGGTGGCTACTGAAAACCTGGTATTTTTTTTCTGAGTGCATCCTGATTTTAGCATCCTGTTCTTCTGAGCTTTAAAGTGATTTGTTGTGTGATTTTAATTACATAATGATTTAATAATAATAATTTAATAATTTATAAATATGCATGTCTCCCAACTCCCAATTACAACAATCAAACAAAGAATTTTTTTTAAAAAAAGATGTCAACTGTGATGAAGCAATAGATTACATGGATTATATCTCTACTGCCATTCTTGCTGTTGGTTTGATTTCTGTTCTATTATTAATTTTAGTTTGTTGCACACATCTGTAGAAAGTTTGTTTGATTTTATGATTTTTCTTACTTACTTTAACTTTTTAATTTTCATACAACTGCTCACTACTAAATTTCTTCATGCCCAAGATGTTATTTTTATTACTGTTTTAACCATTTGCTCTTTAATAGGAGAGATAATTGGAAAGGCTTAGAGGTTGGATATGGATCTTTAAGAGGAATGAATGATCCCCTAGAAAATACCAACATTCTAGGCTGCAATCCTGCACAGTTAGGTTATTCCTCTGATGCAGAGGGCATGCTCTAACACAATCTACAGGTAGTCCTTGACTTACAACTGAGCGCGGAATTAGGGTCATAAATTGTGCTGATCAGCAAATCATCATGATTTTTGTAGGATCATTGAGTAAATCACCATGGTCATTGAATGAATATTGTGGTCATTATGTGGCAAATGCCACATTCATTAAGCAAATCCATTGTCTCCAATGAGTGGTTTTTTTGTCAGAAACTGGAAATAAATGCTGGGTTTTGGCAAAAAAAACAAACCTATAGTAAATCGTGGTCATGTGATTGTGGGATGCTGCAAATAGCCATAAATGTGGGCTGGTTGCCAGGTGCCCAAAATACAGTCACATAATAGTGGGAGAACTTTGACTCTAAGTTGTAAGTACCTTATTTTTGGGTCTGTTGTAACTTCAAATGGTTTTTAACAAACCACTCATAAGTCGAGGACCATCTGTATACAAATTCTCATCTTCTTCAAGAAAATAATTAAATAGTTATCATAACTATGACTATCTTTAGAGTTGTACCTTTTGCTTTGCAAAAATGCTCCTGTATCATATAGTAAACTACAGCAGGGGTGTCAAACTCAAGGCCCAGAGGCCAGATTTGGCCTGCTGGCCCGTGGGGCCACCCTGGAAACAGCAAAGGACCAGCCCACTGTGCCTGTGCCAGTGAAAATGGAGCTTAGCCTGAGCTCTATTTTCGCTGGCAGAGGGTTGCAGGAGGCTGTTACAGCTGAAAATGGAGCTCGCAAGGGCTATGGACGGCATAGGAGACCGTTTTTGCTGGCAGAGTGCTCAGGCTACCACAGACACCCCCGAAACAAGTGACGTCAAGCTGGCCATGCCCACCCTAGCCCCCCAAGGTCAAACACAACCATGATGCAGCCCTCAATGAAATCGAGTTTGGCACCCTTGATCTACAATATCGGGAAATTGCCTTCCCATCTTCATTCTGAGATGGGATTAAATATATTATAAGTACCACCCAACAAATATTTTTGTAAGACTCTCCATCCTTTTTTGGTGTTTTGTTTTGTACCCATTACATCTGCCACTCAGAAAGGCCTCCTTTCCCCACATCCCACCGAGCTTCCTGTTACCAGTTACACAGTTACCTTTTCCATTTTTGATTTGGCTTGAGCTCGCTCACGGCGCTTGAGTTCTCCTTCAATTACATCAAAGAACTCTTTATGCACTCGTTTCATAACTTCATGTGGCTTTTCTTCCTCCACATCTTCTTTGGCCTCTTCATCCTTGCCTTCCAGCTTGGTTTTCTCCTTGAGACGCATTTCACGGTGGCGTGCCTCCAGAATCTTCTCTCGCTTCGTCTCCCGCTCAAACATCTGAGATGCACATTGTTATGAGTGAAAAGCATTCAACTAAGTTCTGCCCATAGTTATTGTGATAGCAACACTCTTCTATTCTACAGGGAACCAATAACAGGTAGATAGTGGGAAAATTGCCTGTCCCAATAATATATTACTGAATGTTTGTATTCCACCAGCAGCAGCACTCTATTGATGGAAGGGATCTGCTGCTCACTTACTGTCTCATAAAGCAATAATTTGATGAAACACTATTGCTTGTACACGGTGGTTTAGCTCTTTTGAAAGACAGTATTAACAGACCACCTTGGCTGGTTTATATCAATGGAAGTAAAGGCTTCCTCAGGCTGAACCTGATACCTGATTCCCTTGGGAGAAAGATGGAAATGTTTGTTTCTCTTCCAAATATTAATCCGCTCTGACTCTGGTTAGCTTTTTTTTTTTTTTTTGAGATCCAGTCCAAATTTGCTTGGAACTATCATATGTTGTGGCATTTATGCTAACAAGAATACTTAAGAAAAAAAAGGATATAGAGAACAAAGATGGAAAACTCGAATTCAACCCAGAGAAGGAACAATTTCACTTCAGTTCTCAGAGGTTTTTTTGCCTGGCACTTTGCCCATTTGCGACAAGCAGGAGATACTCACTGCTGAGGCCAGGTTCTTCTCATTCCGTTGCAAAGTACAGAGGCCAGAAGAAAATTCCAGAAGCGTTACTGTGCCCAGCTTGGATCCACAGCCAATAAAACGCCCATTATCCTGCAAACGCAGACTGAAGAGAGGCTCGTCGCAAACCTGACGGGGGAAGACCAATTCAGGAGGCAAAAAAATATATCCATGTCAACTCTTTCTCATCTTTAAGACAACATGTAGACTTACCATAAAATATATGTAATCCTCATAGAAGGAACCATTTAGGCCATTGAGATCAACTTCCTACTCAGTGAAGGAATCCTAATGAAAGTTATCCAGTCTGTTTGGAGATATCCAGTGATATCCAATTCATCACCTTCTTAGGTAACTGACTTGACATTTGGCTAGAATTTGATTTTCTATTAACTTTAGACTTTAGTGCATTGAGTACTAGAGTGCAATTGCAACCTGTTTTGAAGACCTTGGATCTTATTCTAATTCAATTGTCAAACAAAAGAGGTTTCCCTCCCCATATATTTCTTCTATAAAGTTGATTTTTATGTTGTCTTTCGATAGTAAGATGAGCGGCATATACACTTTATAAATAAAATAAGTAAAAATAAGGGAAAAAAACAGGTTTATAAATGGGCATTTCTGTTTCAGCAGTGATTATTATTCTTTGCAAACAGTCTTACACTGAAACTTTAAAGCACGCACACCCTTACTAAAATATGGATTGGGGCTAGTTTCAGTTATGATAATGCACACTGGGCTGCAAAATTTCTAGGATCCAATTTTGCGGAAGTTTAGTCTTTTGAGCTTTTGCACTTGTACTGGAGCCCATCTTCAGAGTCTGAAAGTTTGGAAGACTACACCTTGAGTCCTGGTGACTGACCAAGATAGGATCCTGCAACATTATCCTGGGACACATATATTTACCTTCATACGTGCAAAATTTTGCCTCGGTGAGAAAGTGGCAAATTGTGTGATTGACATGCCAGTACAGTAGCATCAAAACAATTGTGGGTATGAATTCCTAGAGCCAGCAAAGTGACCTCAGTAGTATGAGTTGATATATCAAATCAGAGAAATCTTATAAGTAATGCAATTTAAGAGAGAAGATCTTACAACAAAAAGATAGGGATATAGAAACTCATGGGGCAAGGCATGCGTGGTTGTTTTCCATGTCCTTAAATTACCTTCAGGTGGAGTGTAGGATCATTTTGTTTGAACAGGAAGTCCCAAACATCAAGGGTCCCATCCATCTTAGTAGTGAAGAAGACAGCAGGTCGAGTTGTGCTCCAACACCCATCTGTGAGATAAGCCATATGGTATCTGCCAAAAACATATTGGGTTTTTTTTTCTGTGCTAGTCTCCCTTTGAAAATCCTACTTTGAAAGATGGCCTAAAAATACTCTAAATAAGTAAATGTTTGTTCTCTTCTATTACAAAGGATTCATTTAGGCTAGTTGCAATTTGTAAGTCCTTTTGTACAAAGTACAGGAATCCTACTTGTAAATGTTGAGGTCTGGGCTTGAAATACCTGCATATTGTACTTGACTTACAATAGTTCATTTAGTGACCTTTTGAAGTTACCAAGGGATTGAAAAAAGTGACATGACCGTTTCTCACACTTAATGACCCTTGCAGGATCCCCATGGTCACATGATCAAAATTCAGACACTTGACAATTTACTCATGAATTTTCCAGTGTCTCAGGATTTATATGATCACCTTTTGTGACCGTCTGGCAAGCAAAGTCATTGGGGAAGCCAGATTCACTTAACAATTGTGGCATGGAAGGTTGTAAAATGGGGCAAAATTCACTTGACAAATGTCTTGCTTAGCAACAGATTTTGGATTCAATTGTGGTCATAAGTCAAGCATTACCTGTACCAAATACTTTTATAGACATTTCTTTATTTCCAATATTTATAGCCCTCTTTAATCCTAAGAGACCCTGCGGTAAGTAATAGCAAGATAAAATATACAGAGTAAAAACTAAAAGGGTAAAATTTGTAACAAAAGTCAACTATCAGCCCAAAAGCACATTTAAGCAAGATGGTTTTAATTTGTTTACAAAAGGCATGCAGGTTTGCATGTCGTCTGCTTTCCCAGGATAAAAGAGGAAGATATTCTATTCATTTATTTTTTCATCTAACCAACCATATATGGTATGTGTATATGTGCATCATCTATTTGTGTGGATATGACAAATGTGAGAAAAAGAATGAGGCAGAACTTGCTAAATAACAATCAACCAATAAATTCTGTAATACCAAGTTTTTTTTTTGTTTTTTTTTTTTTTTGTTTACATTTATACCCCGCCCTTCTCCGAAGACTCAGGGCGGCTTACAATGTATAGGGCAATAGTCTCATTCTATTTGTATATATTTACAAAGTCAACTTATTGCCCCCCCAACAATCTGGGTCCTCATTTTACCTACCTTATAAAGGATGGAAGGCTGAGTCAACCTTGGGCCGGGCTCGAACCTGCAGTAATTGCAGGCTTTGTGTTCTTAATAACAGGCCTTACCAGGCAGAGCTAAACCGGTGGGGGCAGCGGGGAGTAAGGTTTGGATATTACTACCATTATAGTTCTTTACTTTACCATTACTGCCGTTATAGTTCTTCCTAATTGGAAGTGTTGAAATTTATATAAAACAATGTGTTTTCAGTAAACAAAAACATTTCTGATCAAATAGTTTCTTCATCCAAAGCATTTCAATTTCTGTAACCCGAGTTTCAATTCATGAAATCAACAAAATGGTTAGCTTTAATTTGGAAGGAAGGCCTCCGTGCCCCCCCCCCCAGCCTAGAGTTCTGGTTTTTAAACAGACAATTGAAAAATGGTTGCCATAGGGATTAGGCTTCAGTCAACGTATGAGACAATGGACCAGTGTGAAGAAGATACAAAGTTGGAGACTTCTGATGGCTCTGAGCCCAGAATGTACTCTGATAAAAAAAATTAGGATTATATGACTACTGCCCAGATAAAAGGGAAGCTGTTTCGGGACAGTGAAAAAAAAAAAGCGATATGATTTTTTTCCTCCCAACCCACCATCTGCTAACACAGGACCTTCTTCTTTTTAGTTACTGTAATACAGGATGAGGGCTGGGAGTAATGAAAAAGCAGAATGTATCAGAAATAGAAAGAAATTAGAGAATGTGAGACGTAGAAAGTATCTCTTCTTTTACCAGCTCTTTTCTCATTCCAATTAATGTGTTAATTATTTTTGCAGATTTCACTTTGTTATTGTAACACATGTTTGTGATTTTTACTTAAAGAAGCATTTCTTTATTTAAATCTAACTTGACAGATAGAATCCATCTAAGTTTGCCAGTCTCACTGTTCCGTTTCCTACCTATGAAGAATTTTCAAGTGAAACTCAAAATTGGCTATTTTTTAAAAATAGTTTCTTCATTTGCTGCATGGATTAAGCTGGATACTTTGCTTTGAACCTCCACATTTTGCCTCTGGAATATGCCTTCTCCCCTTTAAATAGGAATGTATGTAAAAGTTATGCCATCAGACCTGGAAACCCCAAAGGATGGGGAACTAATGACATGGCTGCATTACTATGGACATCCTCCATTTGTTATTCCCATTTAACTTTTTTATAGTTTTTAAATGCTTTTAATATTTATTGACATAATTTTATTGTTTTAGCTTTGTTGTATGCTGCCCAGTGTCACTTGGATGTGAAATGGGCAACTCTAAACATTAGATGTTATTTGCCCCTCACTTTGCTCTTCAGTGTAAGTAGTTCCCCACTTTACTTTTCATTTAATATCCCATTACAATTTATATGAAATGCATTCACATATGAAGATGCTAATAACACCTTTGTGGTTAAACAAGGTATCATTATATATGTTTTTGAGAATGAATTTCAATCCATTTTATCAGATGGGCTGGGATCCACAAAAACCTATGCAATAATAAAATGTTAAGACCTCTTTGATATTCTTATAGAAAGTATGTGAAGCAAATATTTTACCTGCCTTTTGCTTTCTGCTATCAGTGTTATTGGCAGGGTCTAGGAAGAGGACCTTTTATGCTGCTGCCCCTGCATTGTGGAATTCCTTGCCCTCAGAGGAGAGGAAAGCCCCCAATTTCTTGGCCTTCTGCAAAGGAGTCAAAACTTGGCTGGGTAGCCTTGTGTAGGAGACACAGGGGCCCAAACAACCATATGACTGGTTGGCCCTATGAGAATACCTCCCCCCCCCCATTCACCTGTATTCTAATCCCCTATCTTGGAATTCATCATCTTTTAATTTTTAAAAAATGTTTTATATTTTTTTTAAAAAATAATCCTAAATTATTCTGATTGTAATGTATAATTTTACTGATTAAATTGTACTCTGGGCACCCAGAGCCCTTCTCCTAGGAAGATGGGCGGTTAAGAAATATGAACTATAAATAAATTAAATTAAAAATAATGGCTTCGCAGAGTTACCTACTTAGTCCACATGATGCATGATTCTTTGCTCTCTTCTGACCAAATGCGTGCTGTCCAATCCCCAACAGTCATAAAGTTCTTGGGGTAGAAAGGATTTCTTGAAAGAGAATAGATGGGGCCGTGGTGGCCACTGAACGTGCAGACAATTTTTTCAGCAGGTGTCTTTGCCTTGCGGTTACAAGAAATTACAATCCCTTGCTCTGTTCCCACCATGAATTTGGTTGGCTGTGGAAGGCCAATGAAAAGTTACAAATTACTTGCATGTTTGGAACTTCTATTTGCTTGACAAACAATACTTCCTAAAAAAGAAAGTAAAGTAAAAAGGAACAATCTACCCATCTAGTCTGCTCGATGCATATGGAGAAGAAAGACGGGGTAGTATTATTTGCAGAAACAGTGCTGCAGAATTTATTAACAAAGTCTAGACATGGCATTCATAATGTTCAAAATGACATGATTTTATTTTAGCTGGTCATCATGTGGTGTGCGAACAGGATGTACACATAATTAACACCTGCGTTTTTATGTTCTCACCTGCATCGACCACAATATTTTGATATCTTCACAACAGGGTACAGCAATAACCATTTAATATGAAAGACAAGCTCTGTGATATTGAAAATACAAGTATACTTTTCAAAGAATAATATGAAATAAAGTTCAAACTTTGGAAGCAAATATGATTCGAGAAATTATGTCTGTTACCCTAAACAGGCAGCTTATAATTCTGCAGCAAAGCATGGAGTGTGTGTGTGTGTGTGTGTGTGAATATTTTTTTTCAATGCAGGGGAAAAGAAACCTGCTTCTTTTATGAATTTTGCATGAACTTAATTTATTTCAAAGCTCTGATGTTAGATCTGCAGCCTGCATGTGTGTATATATGTGTGCTCATCCGTGTGTGTGTGTGTCTCTCTCTGTGCGTGTGTGTGTGTATTTGACAGAGAGAAAGAGAGAGAAAATAAGACCACAAGTGTGATAGACAGAGATGTCCTTATCAATTTAGCCACCCTACTATTTCTCAGAAAACTATATTCACCTTGATTAGGGACTTGCTTGACCATGTAACAAAAAAAAAAAAAGATGTTTATCGAGACCTGTACCTACTGGCTATAGGGATAAGGCTACAGCAGTTAGCTCCCTGGTAAATTATCACTGGTCTCCCTCCCCACACCTCAAGTAGCAGTCTCTTTGGAATGAGATTTAACACGGTGTTTAAAAAGTGTGTTTGTCAACATGGAAATGAGCAATATGTTGCCAGTTGGATTTTTAGGATAAATAATTCCACTGGTATCCACTATGCAGTTTTCAACCTTCATCTGCAGACTTCAAAAAGGGAAGTTAGATAACGTGATGGCATACAGGCATGTTTGAACAGAAGGCCCTCTGGCGTATGAGCTGAGTTTTCGGTTATAATAAATATTCCTATGCACATTTTTTTTTGAAAATGGAAGGCAGTTATGCACTAATGTCCATTCATTTGGTCAAGGTTCTTCAGTACTTGTCAACTCTCCCAATAAAGCCCTAGCAACTTGACACTGTGGCTGTCAAGGTATACTACAAAACATTTATAACCATGCCATTAAAATAAATTGTAGGTCTAACTGCATATTTTTAAATTGATATTGCATTCATTCTCCATATTACCTAAACACTTTTGCTGCTATGAGTTTCATCTCCAAAAGGCATTTCCCTCTTTTATACAGGTAGCCTTTGACTTACAAGCATTGGTTTACAAAGTTACAGCAGCACTGAAAAAAAATGACTTACAACTGGTCCTTGCACTTAAGACTGTGACAGGATGCCCATAGTATGTGATTAAAAATTAGGATCTTTGGCAACTGGCATGTATTTATAATGGTTGTCGTGTCGTGGGTTTATTATAGTTTATAGATTATATTTCTAGAAAAAAGGAAAACAGCACATTTCTGAATTACAGAATTTCAGGTAGTCCTCAACTTACAATGATGATTGAGCCCAAAATTTAGGTTGCTAACTGAGAAATTTGTTGAGCAAGTTTTGCCCCATTTTACAACTTTTCTTGCCACATTTGTTAAGTGAATTGCTGCAGTTGTTAAATTAGTAACATGGTTGTTAAGTGAATCCCCACTGAATTTTCTTCTCAGAAGGCTGCAAAAGGTGATCATATGATTCCGGGACACTGCAACCAACAAAAATGTCAAGCATCCAAATGTAAATTGCATGACCATGGGGATGCTGTAATGGTCATAAGTGTGAAAAGGTCATAAGTCACCTTTTTCAGTGCTGTTGTAACTGTGAATGGTCACTAGGTGAATTGTTGCAAGTCAAGGACTAGCTGTACTGTTCTTCTCTCTGTATGGGAAGACTGCTCTGTTTAGTTCTTGATAGGAAATCATTACCATAAGAAAGGCTGAGCACCAAAGAATTGAGGCCTTTGAACTATGGTGCTGGACAAGACTCCTGTGAGTCCCTTGGACTGCAAGGCGATCAAACCGGTCAATCCTAGAGGAGATCAACCCTGATTGCTCTTTAGAAGGCCAAATTCTGAAGATGAAACTCAAATACTTTGGCCACCTAATGAGAAGGAAGGACTCACTGGAGAAGAGCCTAGTACTGGGAAAGATTGAGGGCAAAAGAAGAAAGGGATGACAGAGAATGAGGTGGTTGGATAGAGTCACTGAAGCAATAGGCATGAGCTTAAATGGACTCCAGAGGATGGTAGAGGATAGGAAGGCTTGGAGGAACATTGTCCATGGGGTCGTGATGGGTCAGACACGACTTTGCAGCTAACAACAAGGAAATTATTCCTGATTTTAAAATCCATTTTAAAAATCCAATTTTTTTACTTAATAGGTATTATAATTTAAAAAGTCAAAAAAGGAAATAAAAAACAATACTAATAAAAGAAGATTAAAAAATATTAAAAATTATAACAATGAAATATAAAAAACCAACATAAGAGATGAGATATTAGTGGATAATCAAAATTTCAGCTGACCGACTATTATACGATACTGCTAATATATTCTAATACACCTTTAAAACTTTAAAATATTATAAGATATTTCATACTTAATTTATAGTCAAAATATTTTTCTATTGAGCTTTAAATATTAGTAGGCATATTGCTATCCTTAGTTTCTGATGCTATAAACAAAAAACTTTTAGGAAGGA
This sequence comes from Ahaetulla prasina, assembly GCF_028640845.1. Classification (NCBI taxonomy): domain Eukaryota; kingdom Metazoa; phylum Chordata; class Lepidosauria; order Squamata; family Colubridae; genus Ahaetulla; species Ahaetulla prasina. The sequence continues at coordinate 138,951,130 of NC_080540.1, forward strand.
CAGTGCCTGAGAGTAGGGGTGAAATCCAGCAGGTTCTGACAGGTTCTGGTAGCGGAAATTTCGAGCAGTTCTGAGAACCAGTAATAGAAATTTTGAGTAGTTTGGAGTACTGGCAAATATCAACTCTGGCTGGCCCCAGAGTGGGGTGGGAATGGAGATTTTGTAGTATCCTTCCCCTGGAGTGGGGTGGCAATGGAGTTTTTGCAGTATCCTTCTCCTGCCACGCCCACCAAGCCACATCCACAGAACCAGTAGTAAAAAAATTTGCATTTCACCACAGCCTGAGAGGTTTTGGATTGTATAAAGACTGGACCGTATAGATGCTTCGATTTACTGGAAGTCAAGGGTGCTAAAAGACAGAATCTTGCAGGATCTGAATAAAATAAAGTTGAGATAAGGCCTGAATTGGAGATTTATTTAAATGAACTTGAAAATCTTCCTTTGCAAAGTCAACGTCTAAAACAGAGATTGCTGTAAAGACTCCATATTGTGTTTCTGTCTACTGAGCAGCAAGTTCAAAGCAATGTATCGTAAATAAAAGCATGTGGTTTATATTCATGTCAGGATTTGGTAAACAATATTTAATCAGAGAAATATATATTTTGAAATCTGATGATAACATATCTGCCTTTCTTTATAATTAAAATGAACAAGTGAAATATATTTTAGTTTATAGTACCTTCATCTGACCATGGATGAATACTACATTTGCTACAATATATTGGTCGATACAATACTAACAGACAGAAAAAAATATTAAGAAGAATTTACATTGCTGTTGCTAAATTATGTTTAATGGTGTGTCAACACTGTGAAATTACCTTTTTCATATTGTTTTGTAGGACTCCAATAAAGTGTTATTTTAATAGAATATTAAAAATACAAGTGTAATTTTATCTTCCTTCAATAACTCATAAGCAATCCATACCAATTCATTGGTGCATTATTCTATTATGCACTTATGTTATTTTTAGTTTTAACTACTGTATCACAGTCTGAACAAGGCAAATTGAATGAGGAGGGTTTGGAAACCAAAGACAAACCAAACTAGATCGCAATGCACCTTTTGATTAATCTTGCTTTGCAAGATTACACAATATTCTTTATTGAATACCAGGTCCTTATTTCCGTCCTTAGCCCTTTCGAGGGACAGACAGCGGTTTTAGATATTCCTTATTACAAAATCTTGATTTTCCATGACTTGCTGCCAGTTTATATAATTTTATTTTCTTTCGATGCCATCTTAATTCAATTTTTTTCCCCAAAGGAAAAAAGAATACAGCTTTAATTATTGCAATTTCACTTAAGGATGATATACAGTATATATCTTTCCTGTTCGTAGTACGCTTTTACTACAAATTAGGAATTATGATGGCTATGTATGATACCTACATATATTGTTGTGACAAAATAAATAAATAAATAAAATAAATAAATAAAATAAAAGATATTCTACTGGATCCAAAGTCTAAGAAAAGAACTAATGAAAGATTTCAGAGGAAACAGAGAGAATATCCAACAAGTACTTACCATTGTTGGCTCAAACTCCAATGAAATGGCTCCTAAAGCATTTTGTAGGATGCCTTTTCTACTGATATCCATAACAAGTGTCTCAGTGGGCTCAGATAGTTTGCGAATGTCCCACCACAAAACCTGGCCAAAAAGAAATGCACGTTAATTGCTATTAGATTTCTTAAATTGGCCCATGTTTATGTGGGTAGTTTAAACTGAGGCGGAAACAATGTGATTGCATGATAATTGTTTGCTATCCTGTACCTCCTATTGCTTTACTCAATTTTACCATCTGGAACTAGGTTGGAAGCTAAAAGTATTGTAGCCTATTGCTTTTAAGGTTGGTTTAATTATTTTCTACATGACTATCATCATAGATATACTTACATTAATATTTTCAGCAGTCTAAACTTTAAGGAATATCAACTGTATAAAACTATGTCCTAAAATGTCCAACATGGCTTTGTACCACAATTATTCTAGAGTATTTTATGTGCTTAGCAATTATCCTAGTTTTTACTTTAAATCTAAATTCTGCTATTATTCTCCCAGCTCAGAGCTTTATCTGAAAATTTAATGTTCCATAGCTGAATAAATATGTGATGCTTAAAGACACAGAAACTTTATTTACTGCTCTTGGTGTGTACAAATCAGCTAAATTCTCCTAGATACTGGTATTGTAGGTAACTTATAAAATTATCATCAAATGCTGGATCAGATTATTAACAAATACCATTTGTCACTGAGTTAGCCAAGAGTAATGAATAATAAGTGCACAAGCTATTTTTAAAACAACAGAGCGAAGAGTCAAACCATTGCAAACCAAAGTGGCTCTTATTTCTCTGAGCTCTGGAACCATTGTTGCAAACTGATGCAAAGACTACCAATTTCGTTATAGGTAACTGTGACAAGCCACATGATCTATGCCTAGCTTTCTTCGTTGTAACCTGTCCGTCAGTGGAGCCTGAGAAGCAATCGGTTCCTGTTTTTGACTGCAGCCAGATAGCATTATACACAGGATCTCGATGACTAAGCTCAACTGCAGTTAATTCCACAGGTAGTGATCCTTTCCGGGTGTCCCAGTAAGCTGAGGGATAATGAAAGACAGTTGAGAAACATTATTAGTGTTCATTTTTATTTATCATTGCAATTATTTTTAAATAAAAATAATTGAAAATGGCTTACAAGTAATATAAACAATTGCAGCTAAAATTGCAGTAAATAATACAGTAAATAGCAATAGCACTTAGACTTATATACCGCTTCACAGTGCTTTACAGCCCTCTCTAAGCGGTTTACAGAGTCAGCCTATTGCCCCCAACAATCTGGGTCCTCATTTTACCCACCTTGGAAGGATGGAAGGCTGAGTCAACCTTGAGCCTGGTGAGATTCGAACTCCTGGCAGTGAGCAGTGAGCTAGCCTGCAGTACTGCATTCTAAGCACTGTGCCACCACGATTCCTCAAAGAAAGAAAAATCCTGGAAGTGTCCTCCTAACAGAGCTTTGGTGGAAATAGTCTGATGGATCAGTAGCAGTGATGATGGCATGAAGAGCTCAGCTGAGCAGACTCCAGGAGTGATCTTCACCTTTCTTCTCTACTACCCACTCTCAATTTATTTCTTAAATTTATATGCCACCCATCCTGCCAAGAGGCGACTTGAGGTGGCTTACAACCAAGTAAAACATGCTAAAACAGTAAATATTAAAATAATAAATATCAATGTTAAAATTAATTTTAAATTAACAAAGATGGCAAAGAAGGGAACAGGGTGTAAAGATAGCAGTACTGAAGCTGCCTCTCAGCTATCTTCCCTTAAAAATTACGTTAATACAAGTTTATTACATCTGATTATTTCAAAATGACTATGTCAAAACGTGGAATGAAGTTAAAAAAACATATGTCAAGATGGGGCAAATACAGTTGTCACTGTTGGAGAGAATTTATGTGATCAAGGTGAATATTTTACCTAGAGTGTTACTTTTGTTTCAGACAATACTTGTTTTGATAACTGATGTACCGTTTAACCAATGGCAGAAGGAAATATCTAGATTTGAATGGCAGAGGAAAAAATCCTGAGTTAAATATAAGGTACAACAAGATGCAAAGGAAAGAAGAGGACTTTAAAATTTTTGCATTAGAGAATTCCTCTTGTCTGATGTATGTAGGCTGAGTTTCTGCAGATGCAGTGTTGAAATATATTTGCTATCTGCAGTTTATATGGCATATATTTTGGCAGCTGGAAGCAACAGAAATCCTTCTCATTGGGCTGTTACTGATTGTGTGGGGAGATCTATGAAGAATGAAGTAAAATCATTTCTCTGTTCCTAATGTCAACAATAACTCTGTAAAATGTGATTGCAGTTGAACATGGCAAACATTATTGGAGGCATCTTTAAGTCAAAAGCCACATGTAAGTAAAGCATTGGATAGAAATAGATATATCAAATAGGGCCAATTCATCCTGTTTTCAGCAATTCATTCAACCAAGAGTAAAATGATTTTTTCTTTACATTCATTATCAGATTTCCCTTACCGATCTGTCCATTGTAACATCCTCCAATCAGGATATGTGAATCTTTGGGGTTGTACTCTAAGCAAACCAGAGGTGAAGCAGGCTGGAAAACCATATCTGGTTTATTGGGGATTTCTAACAAAAGGGAGAAAAAAGATAGATATGTGAAAAAAAAAGAAACAAGCATAGTATAGTTGCCTCTTAAGTTTCCAATTCTCATGAAATGAGGGGTGAAGTATCTATTTTATTCTTCCTCTTCTCACATTTCATCTTTCCTTCCTAGGTGCTATAGGCTAGCGGTCACCAACCTTTTGGACCTCAGGGACCACTAAATTCATAATTTTAAATCCCACGGACCACTAATATGATCTGCCCAATGACCAGGTAGGCGTGGCTAGGTGGTCATGTGACTGGTTGGGCATGGCCAACTCAATGTCACTCACGTTGAGGGGCGCCTGACCGGTCTCTACTCGCCCCTACCCTGCCAGCCACTCCTCACTTCCCCGCCCGGGCTCCTTAGGGCCCCAACAGGAAGCAGCTGTTGGAACTAAGCAGCCACCATGAAAAAGAGTGGCTCAGTTCAAATTGGATGTGACCAAGAAACAGGCTCAGCAGAAGCCCTCACTGAGGACTACAAGCATAGGCTTTCCAAGCTGAGGGAAGACCTGTGGGAGTGCAAGGCCAGGTACTGGTGGTGCCTGGAGGCTCAGCGGGCTGAGGTGGTGAGCCAGTTCCAGGCCATGATACAATCCCACTGGAACAAGGCCCTCTGCTCTTTGCCACCACTGGCATTTCCCTCCAGCCTTCGCCCAAAGCTCCGTATCAGGAGGCTGAAGCAGATCCCAAGTCAGAATTTTTGCCCCTCTTTGACCTGCACAAAAAGACACCGAAGGGGGAGACTCTGCAGCAACACAAACGTTCATTGCACATATCTGGCCCAGGGGCATAGTTTGAGGACCCCTGATTTAGTGCAACATAAGAAATGCAAATAATTTTTCTGCGGACCACCAAAATTTTCTCATGGACCACGAATGGTCTACGGACCACCAGTTGATGACCACTGCTATAGGCAATCACCTCTGCTCCCCAGTCTGCTTGCACAAGAAAATAGGGAAAAGTCATCTGAAAAATGAATGTGCTTCAAAAGGAAGAAAAGAAAGAGACTGGTTTGCATAGCTAATTAGATGAGTTTTTACAGTACAGGTAGTCCTCGACTTATGATTACAATGGAGCCCAAAATTTCTGTTGCTAAGCAAGGCAGGTGACTTTTGCCTCATTTTATGACTTTTCTTGCCACAGGTGTTAAGTGAATCACTACAGTTGTTAAGTTAGTAACATAATTGTTAAATGAATCTGGCTTCCCCATTGACTTTGCTAGGAGTGCAATGGCTCATGTGGTTAGGACGCTGGATTGGAGGTTAGCAAGCCTGTGTTCGAGACCCAAATGCTGCTGTGTGGTGGGGTGAGCTCCTGTCACTTGCTGTAGCTCCTTGATGAGGACATGAAGGGAGCCCTCACTGGCATCCCCCAGAAAACAGTAATGTCACCAGCTAATCTTTTCAACCCAGAAACACCTTAAATGGTATCTCCAACATGAATGGGATGGAGATTGACTTTTCTTGTCACAAAAAAGTGATCCCTTGACCCTGGGACACTGCAACCAACATAAATACATGCTAGACCACAGGGATGCTGCAGTGGTCATAAATATGAAACATGATCATAAGTACTTTTTTTCAGAGTTATTGTAACTTCGGATGGTCACTAAACAAATGGTTGTATGTCAAGGACTATCTCTACATACAGCCATAAAATTATTAGTTGGTTGAGAAGTAACATGCATTTCTGTACAAGCAAAAGAAGTACCCAATATGGAAATTGGGATATCAGCCTCTAAGCAGGCCTGTTAAAAAGCTGCTTTCTTCCAATAGAGCTGTGAAAGAGGGATGATCCAGTCCCTCCTTGCCTCTCCTATTGCTTTTTGGAGAATTGGTAACAAAGAAGTATTTCCTCCTGTCTGCTTTCTTCACACCAGGTAGGGTGACCATAATAAGAAGACGGTATTCATTCCTAGTAGTGAAGGAATGGCTCAGTCGATTAAAAATAAAATAAAATAAAAAAGCTGTATAATTTTTTAAAATACTGTATACAAATAATAACCACAGTGTTTTCGCCACTTACCAAGGTCCCATATATATGAGTCGTAGGACATATCTTTTGAACTCCGTTGGAACTCAAGGTTGGAATAAGCTACGGCCAACTTCCGGCTTCGGTCAGGGTGCCAAGAGAGATGAGTTGCAGTTCTTTTAATTGGGTTCGGGTCCCTTTCATGTAAAAGCCCAATAAATAACACATTTAAGGTGCATTCATTTGCTAAGATGGATTGTACTGTGACATATCTCTGGGAAATGAGTTTCATATACATCTGTCATAGCAGATCATGCTTTAAAAAGACCCCCTGGGAGTACATTCAGTGGGAAAAAAATACATTAAAATGTCCTTTTTAAAGTCCCAAATGCCTATAAATCCTTACACTGAAAAGAAATTATTTAATTAATTTAAGACCACATGTCTTGAATATAGCATGCTGCCATATAGAATAAGAATATTGATGTATTCTTTTCAATACTTTCTATATGCTGCCAACAATTCTTTTCTGTAGTCTACATTGAATAAATATATATGAGATTTTCTATTGCAATAAAGTAGCACAAATAGGTGCCAAAATGGAAATTTTCAAAAAGCAGGAAGAACAAACACTACAAACTGAGTTTAATATAATTATCTTGAACAAGGGAACTTTCCTTAGGAGATTATAGTATAAAACAACTGAATTATAGTTTAAGGATAGAACAGCTGAAGTACAGCTATCCAAAAGCTTCACCTCTGCATTCTAGGAGCTAAATTAAAATAATGCAGGGTTATCACATTGTATATGTCAATTAGTCTTTCATTTCAATACAAGAATATAACTGGATCCATGTTCCCACTGCAGGCAACCAAATGTCAATATGAAGTTCTCAAGCAAGAAGTACCCTTGTACCCTCATTTTCTTTTGCAACCAATATTAAAAATTATGGCCTGTCCTATTTGGACGTAATACCTAGTCAATTTGACCAGTAAGCAATTATTTTTCTAAAATGTGTGTGATCAATGTGATTTTATTGATTATCACTATTAAACAATCTGTTTAATATGCTACTATTGGTTCTTTCTACATTTCATTTTCTTCTGGCCTCATTCATAATCCATCTGGATGACAGCAACTAGCTGATCTTGACTGACCTGGAAAAGCTAAGTCAGATCTAGTAGCATTTGGAGGATGAATCATCAGGAATGCCCAGCTGGACTGGGAAATTGGAAAAAAACATGAAAGAAGGCAGTAGGTGATCTATATTGTTGCTAAGAGAATGACACGAACTAATTCATGCAGTCACCAGGAAATAAGCTCAGCTTGAGGGAAGGTTTATCTCTCACTGTTCACAATTTTCTCCATCCCTCATACATTCTGCTGTCTGTTTGTATCTATAAATAAATCAGTCTGCAATCTGTGAGAGCTCCATGCATCTATAAAAACTGACCTTACAAATGCTTGTGCTACTGTTTGTTCATCTGTATAGGGTCTCTAACCTTTAAAAGAAATAGCAGAGATTCTTCAACTTTATTTAGTTGTCTCTCAAAAGCTGGAAGAAGGATAAATGAAGAATCAAGCTTCAGTCTGCCATTTTATAGCTTCCTTGGTTGCTTTGAATTATTTGCTGGTAAAAAGGATTTCCAACTCACATATCCTTATGGCATGCATTTCAGACTATCAGAAAACTAACAATTTGAAGTACCGTAACTTGCATTCTACAAATAGAGTCTATCAAGATAATTTAGTATGATCAATGTCCACTACACATATTAGAACAACAGTCTGCTGTTTTTTTTTTTTTCATGATATCAACAGCCTTAACAACCATTTTAGCAACAGTTTCTCTAGCTGGATTAAAGCAAAATTTGAAAACATGTTTTTAGCTGTTACCTGAAAAGATTAATAGTTTTTGCGGATGGTGGCTCTTCAGTAACTGCTGCTGTCTCCTCCTCTTCAAAATACTCCTCATAGATATTGATGGCATTGTTCTGTTTGATGCAGTGATCCATCAACTATTTTAATAAAGCAACAGAATCAATCAATGGATGACTGTGCAATTATTTGGTAAATGTAACAAGAACAAAGATGTAAAAGAAGAAAAATAAAAAAGGCAATATTCAAGTTTTTTTTAAACAGACCAATACATAACTAAATGGAATCAAAGATGCTTACACTGCCAAGCTGTGTAATGACATTGATATAATTCTCATCCTTTTCCACTTTTTTCCGGAAACGAATGGTCTGTTCCATTTCTAGTGGGTTGACATCTTTAGGCCAGCCACCTTCCAAGTGGTTAATACCTCGGGTTTCCATTTCAAACCTTTCTGTGTTAACCTAATTTGGAAGAAAGTCAAAGCTATCTTTGGATTGGGGTTATTTGTTTTTATATTTTATCGGGAAAAGCTTCAGATATAAAACTATTATCAATGGTGTTAGTTAACACCACTGACATATTGTACATCACTAGTACTTTTTGCTTGCTTTTTGAAGTATACACATACAGCAAAGCTTTAGAGTGATAGTTATAAATGTTGCAGCACATAGGACATCTTGATGGCTCATTGGATTTTCCATGCATCATACCTGGAGAAGGAACAGCAATGTATAAAGAATGAATTATTAAATATGTGAAAATATTAGATACAACCATACAACACATTGCAAAAATATAAAAACATTGGTTTACCAATGATTATCAAAACTGCCTTTCATCTTACTTTATACCAGGGGTCAGCAATCTTAAACACTCAAAGAGCCACTTGGACCCGTTTTCTACAGAAAAAAAACACACCGGGAGCCACAAAACCTGGGTGGGTGTGACTAACTCAATGTCACTCATTTCCACTCAGTCACATGACCACCTAGCTATGCCTACCCAGCCACAAAACTATTCTCTATGTCTCTCTCCCCCTCTCTCCCCCCAAAGCGCAGCAAAGGTGCGCGTGGGGTGGGTGGCCGCTCGCTTAAGGAGGATCTTAACAGGACGCGGCTTCTGTCCTGCACTAATGCTATTGCCATCATCTTGCCGTATTATCACCCACCCCCGGCAGCTCTTTGGCTGAGAGTGGAGGGAGAGAGAGAGAACATGTATGTGTCTTTCCTGAGGGAGTAACTTTAACTTTGTTGAGGCAATTGAAAAGTTCATGTGGATGTGTACTAGTTGCATATTAGGAAGTCATGTGTATTGCCAAAGCAATATGTTACTCTCTCTCTTATACAACATAAATAGTAATTACTTTGGGGATTTGTATTGCCATTTCAAAGTGAGGAGTTTCCATTCCTGTCCCATCACTGGTTGGCCCGCCCCTCTTATTTCTTTTTTGGACTCCAGCCCGAAGTGGCAGGAAGCGAAGGCTGCCTTATGTGCAAATGTGGCGCAAAGGCAGGTACAGGGCAGCTTCTCTCATGCACTCTCCGGTGACCCTCCTCCCCCTCCTCCTCTCAGGATGCCCGGGCCAGCTGTGGCTGAGCCTGGAGCGTGCGCACACGTGGGAAGACCCTCCTCAAGCGAGTACCAAAGCTCAGGAAAGGTGCCCACAGGGTGGGCAGTGGCTCACTTAAGGAGGTTTTTGCTGCCAGAGTTTTAGTTTAGTTTTAGTTTTATTAGATTTTTATACCGCCCTTCTCCCGAAGGACTCAGGGCGGTGTACAGCCGAAATAAGGGGCTGTAGAAGGCTGTGGCAGTCAAAAACAGACCTTGGGAGGGCTGTGTGCGGCCCTTCCCAGCTCCGTTTTTACTGGCAGAGGCACCATGTACAGGTCCTTCGCTGTTTTCAGGGCAGCCCCCCCGGGCCAGATATAAGCACCCCGCAGGCCAGATCTGGCCGGCAGGCCTTGAGTTTGACATCCCTGCCCTAGACTTTGAAAGCCAGTTGGGTGACTTTAGGCCAGTTACTCTCTCAGCCTAACACACCTCCCAGGGTTGTTGTTGTGGAGAAAATAGGAGAAAGAAAGAGTATTAGATATGTTCACTACCTTGAGTTATTATAAAAATAATCAAGATGGATAAAATAAATAAACAATATCCATATTATGGGTGCCTGTTCATATATAGCAGATAAATTCAGCAAATGAAGTTCTTCTCAGTTCTGTGTTAGAATAAACTACATATTGTGAATCTATTTTGACCATTTTCTGCTTTAAAAGATATTCTTAGTGATTGTAAAAGTGGCAAAATTCAGCAGATAATGCTGGAGAGGACAAGTATATCTACCCATCTTTTCTTTTTTCTATTGTTTCAAACTTTCTCATATAGAAGATCTTTCTCATCTTCACAGGCGTTTCTTATAGGAATAATAGCCACAACACTTATGGTAACAGTTACTTGAGGGAGGAAGAATTTATGAGGTTGCTGTTTTTGAGGGTAGCTATGTGGCTTCCTTATCATTGAGTTCCAGTCTAGATATTACATCATTCCCATTCTTCCTGATATCTTCACCGGGAAAAGTGTTTCTAGGTGAAAACTGATTCTCCATACACTTCTACATATGAGGAACATCACTCTTACAATCCCATTCTGCATTAGTCTACAATATCTGGAAATTATGAAAAACCATCATATCTGGAAAATGCCTAGATAGGGCTGATCAAAGGTATTAAATTACCTGCACATTTATATCAGATGGAAGGTGGATGAAAAACACATATTTCTGGATGATAATGTTGCAAAATGTTGTTATTCATTAAGAAGCCTAATAAAGGATTAGAATTTTCTGATCCTATCATTTGAATAATCCTTTTGTTTTAAAAACAACAACAACAACAAGCCACATTGTACTGATGGCAGAGTTTACAATACATAAAGATCACCTTTTTACATGGAGAAAATCTATGTGGTCACTCGGAATTGAAAACAACTCGACAGGATATAATCAATCAATTTTACATGCATAAGGTAAAGGTAAAGGTTTCCCACGCACATACGTGCTAGTCGTTGCTGACTCTAGGGGGCGGAGCTCATCTCCGTTTCAAAGCCGAAGAGCCAGCACTGTCTGAAGACGTCTCCGTGGTCATATGGCCGGCATGACTCAACGCCAAAGGCGCACAGAACGCTGTTACCTTCCCACCAAAGGTGGTCCCTATTTTTTCTACTTGTATTTTTAGGTGCTTTCGAAACTGCTAGGTTGGCAGAAGCTGGGACAAATAACGGGAGCTCACCCCTTTGCACGGCAGCACTAGGGATTCGAACCGCCAAGCTGCCGACCTTTTGATCGACAAGCTCAACGTCCTAGCTCCTGAGCCACCATGTCCCTTTTACATGCATAGGTGAACAATAATCTTATATTTCTTGCTTATACAAATTATGCATGTCAGATTAGACATGGATCTTGTCAGATAATTTCTTTTGAGACAGAAACAAAATACTGTAGAAATTACTCATTCAAGTTCAAGCAATTTACCTCATGTTCTGACATGTCACTAGCACACTGCACTCCAGTATCAATGGGGTCTCTTTCAATAAAATTTGTTGCTAATACTGGATCTGGCTGAATGTCCACATTGATCTCTGCTGCCCGATCGGAAAAGTTGCATTGTCGACCAAATTCACTGCGCTTCTTCAGATAAACATAGACAATCTCCATGCTGCTCACTTCAAACAGAAAAAAGTTAAACTGTTTTTCTGGTATTACTCGGAGAATTTTCTGCCCCAAGCCTTGCCACGCCCACCAAGCCACACCCATAGAACCGATAGTAAAAAAATTTGAAACCCACCACTGTTCCTGTTTATTATGCCCTAACTTTTGGTGGATCACTTCATGGGATAAAAGTTCATTATTACATGTGACAGACTGATCTTCAGAAGATTATGTCATACTAAAAGTGTTAATATTTAAAAAGCCATAATATTGTACTTGGGTACTGAAATTTGTTGTCTAGTTGAAACAAACATTGTAGTGTATAGGATACAAAGCTAAACAATACTTTAAAAAATTCTTCTTGAGATGTGGTATTCAAAAAGTCTAACTTCGAAAGACCTATGTCATGTAAGTTAACATTCTTGAAGTTCCGGAATTATTTTGTCAAAATAATTATATTATACATATCATGTTCAACAGTGGATAAACTTTAAAAATGAAATATAAAAATATAGAAATAAAACATCATAAAATTATGTTTATAAACCTAGTTTAGTTCATCAAATTCATCATGATTCTTAAATACTGTGAGGAAGAAATATTTTATCATTATCTGAGTGCAACCTCCCAAGGGAAAGAAAAAAGATAAACATTATATGGATATGTGTGTGTGTATACTATGTGTGTGTGTGTGTGTGTATGTATGTGTGTGTGTGTGTGTGTGTATATATATATATATATATATATATATATATATATATATATATAGGTCTTTGGTTGTTCGGGTTTTCTCCCGTGTAAAATTGGAAGTGCCTTGGCGACGTTTCGACGAAGTCCCATTCGTCATCTTCAGGCTTCAGCTTCGTGCTTCTGGGAGCAATGTGTGATCGCAGCTGTTTCTTCCTTTTAACTGCTAGTGGGGGTTTGAACTGATTGGGTGGGAGCTTGGCTGTGCTCTGATTGGATGCGGGGTTTTCTCTGCTCTGATTGGCTGGGGGGGTGTCCTGTGTTGGTGGGGGCTTGGTTGTGCTCAGTCTAGTCTGTGCTGCAGGGGGATTTGAGCTGGTGAGCTGCATAGCTGTTGTTTGGCTTTGTGGTCGTGCTACATCTTCATAGTGGGTGTCAGTCTGCTGCATGAATGGATTGGAGGGGTTTGAAATGGCTAATGTTGCAGCTGCGGTCTGGCTTCTGGTCCTTGGTCGTGCTTCATGATCAGTGTGGGTTTGGGTCTGCTTTCTGGGTGGATGTGCAGTGGTGACATCCTGTGTGGACCTTGTGAGTGTGGGTCTGGTGGGTCTGGGGTCTGGTGTCATTCCTCGTGTTAGGACACCAGACCCACACTCACAAGGTCCACACAGGATGTCACCACTGCACATCCACCCAGAAAGCAGACCCAAACCCACACTGATCATGAAGCACGACCAAGGACCAGAAGCCAGACCGCAGCTGCAACATTAGCCATTTCAAACCCCTCCAATCCATTCATGCAGCAGACTGACACCCACTATGAAGATGTAGCACGACCACAAAGCCAAACAACAGCTATGCAGCTCAC